>NW_022280040.1:8431682-8432704 GCF_004355925.1 Anarrhichthys ocellatus | reverse complement strand
AAAGCCTCGAGGAGCACCGGTCAACTGAATCATGCAGAAATAATGATGAGAATTTATGAAAGGACGGTATTTGAATATTAAATTCATCAAGCAGGCAGCATCACCAGTTAGGACTTCACATGGATCACTTAATAAGAGTATATGCTGTATGTTTAAGCCTCTTGATTTATCAACACTTGCATGATGTTAAATGATTCCATGCTGTGTCATGCTATGTATTAGTAGGTTAGGTTTGTGTGACAGCATCCATGTGTTATTTGTTAACAAATATCCACCGCCGAAATCTCAAGTTACCAATTCTTCCTGAACTGAATATTTGAATGTAATGCGGGTGTTTTGTCCAGCAGGGGGCAGTGAAGAGTCCAATCTTCTCCGGTTGTATTTTGCAGAGACCTCAGGCTCTGTCTAAACATTATCATTCACCTCAGCTCAACCCTGCAGAGCCACGTTCAGCATACAAACACCAAGCTTTAGTCAGTGATAAAATACTCTGGATGAGGCTAAATCACTAAAAACAGCAGGTCGCTGCCTCAACTATCTCAGTTGGTGGCTTCTCCACTGCACACATTTAAAAAAATATACTTCTTCTGCCATGACAGTGATGTAGCTTTATTGCTACTTAGAAACAGTAGCAATGCAGTTTAGTAGCTGAAGAGATAAATCTGTCTCCAAACAGCAGAAAAAAATGACGGCACTCTAATGAGACATATTCTTGGACGGTCCATTGCTGCAAAAGGACAGACAGGGAAGAAGTGTGGGGGGGCGGACGAACAAGCACAATGCATGCTGGGTGTTCCAGAAATGGGAGTAGTTGCTACAGACGAGGAGGAAAAGTATGTCTTGGCCTCTTCACTTACTGCTCTCCTGCATCCTGGCCACAAAGCCAGTCAGAGGTATCTGTGGAGTCAGCTGGGGCATGGGGGGAGGAGGAGGAGCGACAGACACTGAAAGCACAGCAGAGAGGAAGACAGGAAGGCAGAGAGAGAGAGAGAGAGAGAGAGAGAGAGAGAGAGAGAGAGAGA
>NW_022280040.1:8408971-8431672 GCF_004355925.1 Anarrhichthys ocellatus | reverse complement strand
AGAGAGAGAGAGAGAGAGAGAGAGAGAGAGAGAGAGAGAGAGAGAAAGAGAGAGAGAGAGAGAGAGTGCACACAGAAAGAAGAGAGAGAGAGCCCATCAGTGACAAGAAGACAGTGTAAAGTACCTCAATCCCAAGCAAACAGTACTGACAGACGCAAGAACTGTGAGCGTGAACACGTCTAACAGAGACAGAGTGATGTGCAACAGAAACAGAGTGAGAGCGTCGTCTAATTAATTAACCTGTTGACTCAAAGATATTTAATAAAGTCCAAATTAGATTTTTAAAGAATTTTATATAAAAAGAAAGACCAATTATTGAATCAACAGATGAATTAAATGAACGGTCTGTAGCTGCAGCGTCTCCACAGATCAAACACGAATGCTGAGAAGCCGAGTGGCGTCTGCGATGAGATTTCACATTCACATGGTATCTGGGGATCACTGAGGCCTGAGGATAAACTGAGGATTACGTTTGATTTCTGTCCATCAGACAGCTCCCACAGTGAGAGCTGCTGGTGGCCAGAGGGAGGCGCTGTTTGCACTGGAGGTCCTTCAACCTCAACCCAAATCCCAGGCAAACCCGCTGAACTCAGATCTGTTCAGAGTGCTTTGAATCACAGCTGCACGAGTAATCGAAATTTTTTGACAAGATTACATTATGGCCTGCTGCAATTTCAAATCTCAGTGTGTGTCAAAATATCGTTTTAAATTAAATTAAGTTGTGCAGCAGACGTCCTGACCTGCACAGCATCTACAGACTTAAAAAAAAAACATTTTCTTTGGTACAGATCTCTGAAAACAGTCACACCATAATCATTTAAATAGGTTTTAACTCCTTATGACTCCTTCTATGATTGCAAGAGTATTAGATATTGTTCAGCCCTACTTTAAATTCTTAGTTTATATTTAAAAACGATGAGATCAATCTAAAGTTAGTGACACAGAGACTGATCAAACCCAGGTGCTTCTGTGAATACACGAGATGAGACACGACGTCGTCCTTCACACCCGGCATGAACAGCGTGTTCATGTCTGGCACTGTGACCGTAACGCGATCGGCCACATCTGGAGTCTGGCAGGTGTTGTTGTGATCTGATCTCAGCCAGGTGTGAATGCATAACATACAGTGTGACCACATTCTTAAGAGGGGAAAAAAATATATCCTCCCGGCAGAGAAAGATCACTCAACTGCACTTCTTGCTGGTTTCTAAAGCGTTAAGTAACGGCAGAAGCTAAGAAGTCTTCTCTTTAAAAAAGTGACTTTAATATGAACACTCGTCCGGGCAGAATCCCTCCGATTAATAACGGTTGTAAAAGCAAAGGCCCCCGGAACAGATGTCTTAATCTATGCAATGTATCCAGATACTGATCACGTCATCACCACACCAAGTCTACGGTTTCAGACGGTCGCTGTTTCACTTTTAAAGGAATGAAAACACACATAATAAAAAGGGAGAAATTAACATTTCCAGGTTGAACTTCTGACCATGACTTAGCATGAAGGCGAATATATTGTGACTTTATATTACAAGCAGACATCGAGTCCAAAGACGAGGCGCTCTTCGTGAATATTAAAGACATCCCACAGTCAGATAAAAGGCCTTAACCCGCACCATCAGACGTAGAGAAGTACTTCACCCACAAAATGATGAGCATCTTCGCAAAAATCGGTTGAAAACACGTCGGATGACCGTTTAGTGTTTTAAATATTAAGGTTTAAGCGAAGATGCATGTGTTTGGGAAGCAGTGAACATACAAATGAGACTTGTGAGTTTGTAAATTAATGTTTTGATATAGTTTTGTTGTTGTTAAACGTGCTCTTCATTTACTTTTCCACGTTTGTCGTGTAGGCATTTATTAAAAAGTCAAGGTAACACCAGCTGATTGATATACAAATAATCATTTTGGAGGTTAAGTACTGTGAGAGCCAAAAGCACAAAAGATATTTTATGAATCTACAATCTTTAAGTCTACATTTTGAAATGTATACATGTTGTATTTTCTGCTTTTAGAATACAGTCCAGGTGTTTTGCCAGAAACAAATGGAGAAGTAAGGTTGATTATGTATTTGATAGTTTATTGTTAAGTTGTTTATTGTTAAGTTGTTTACTGCGTATATGTAGAGTGTAAAAAGTCAATAATTCTGGTCAATATTGACCTTCAGACAGCAGTGACTCACTTGCAAAGATGAATTATTGGTCGATGACTTCAAAGGTTAACTCACTTTAGTTCGTGACTGTGCATGATTTGGAAAAATGTGAGGTTTTGTGCTTCGGGGACAGTTGAGGATCTATAAAACAGGCTGGGACTGGAGACAGAAGGGCCTTACTTGAGTTCTGGCCATAGCCAGGAGTGCCTCCATTAATATGAGGCTGCTGCTGTTGCTGCTGCTGCTGCTGCTGTAGCTGTTGCTGCTGTAGCTGTTGCTGCTGCTGCAAGGAGAACTGGGAAGTGACCGACGGCGCCCGGCGGTAGGTGCCCGTGGCCGAAACCATAGAGACAGAGGAGTTGGAGGGGTTGTGCCGCGAAATCTGCCGCGAGATGGTTCCAAACTGGGACATTGGAGCGGGGCCCAGACCAGGCCCAGGGGCCACCACTAGAAACACCCACAGACAAGGAAGGAAGGAGATAGGGAGGACCAGAGAGAGAAGGGAGGGGGGGTTAGATAGAGGAGACAGAGAGGGGAAGAGGGGGGGAAAAGCACCCACATCATGAATCAACAAGGTTGTAAAAGATAATTTGAGCCTTTAAATACTGATTAGAGCCCCACACCTTATGAAAAGACAATCAACAACCAATTTGAGGAAGCAGGTGTGATGGGGAAGCAACACAGTTCGTGATTCCATTTCATTTATATTATGTAAATATTCATTTTTCTATGTATAAGAGCATCTGGAGCACAGCAATTTATTTTGGGGATGAATAAAGTTGTTAAATATTTGACGCCTGCATATAAAATCCTGCATAAATACATCAAAGAAATGTTCTGAATATTTAAAAAAAAAAAAAAAGAGTTAAGAGAAAATATCATTTAAGATAAAATGAAAATAGTCAATATGACTTGAACCTTTGTGTGCGTGATAAAAGAGTTTCACAGATGTTACACGGGGCGTAAAATGAAAAAACATGAATCTTAAGAGGTCATCTGAATAAATCCAGCACATAGAACTGTAACTGTAGTATAGATCCAGTGAGCAAAGAGAAGCTGCAACAGAACAGACAGATCCCTTCAGGTTCACACGGATAGACAGAGAAAACAACTTCTTCACACACTCGTCAAAGACGTGGTTATATTTGTGATTCATGTCTATTTGTGCTATCGCAAAGGGGCGGGGTGGACTTTATGATTGAGTCAATCATTACACCGGGTGTCCAAGAATAACCAAATAATCTATGACGACAGCAGCATTATTACAACATTAAATCAGTTTAAATATTTGAAGATGCAGAGTGTGAATGTGTGTGTGAGAAAATAAGAGGAAGAGATTTATTTTGGAGTATTTCCTGTTCACATTTCTAGATAATGTGGTGTCTCTCAGGAGAGAGCACGCTCTCAGATAGGAGAGGGTGGAACCGGAGGAGCAAACAAACTTCTCCACATACCGTCACCGGCAGAAGTAATTATAGTTGAACGTGTGCATTGATGTTCCGAGGGTGAAAAGAGCACGCACACACACCCACACCTTTAGTTGAGTTAGTAGGTCTATTAATCTAGAATTAAGGGGAAATAGCCAAACATGCAAGCTAGTGTAATGTTGTTGGCTTGTAGTTTGTTGTGCATTTATAGAAAAAAAAAAAATGCAATTTAAAATCTTATTTTACTTCTAAATCTAAACAGGTCACATGTTAGCAAGCTAACGTTAGCTCTGGCAGCTGGTTCAGTAAGCTACGCAACATCTGGCAGTTACTGGGTGTAAATATTATAAAATATAAAGATGGATCTCCATGTAGGAGCTCATTAGTGTGGTGCAACCCGTTTTAAATAAGTGATGCATACAGTTATTCACTTAGTAAACACTTGAGCGATCACTCTAGGCTAAGTTTGGATTCATCAACAGCTGGTGCAACCGGCTCCAGATCGGCTTTCTTCAGTCCCAGAAATGATTTAAGAGAGAATAAAAGACATTTTGCCTGATGCGGCTTTAACCACCATCACTTTTTGACATACCTGTGCAGAAAGAAGTCTCAAAGGCCTTCAGGTAAATTACCTTTCTATCTTTCACTGGAAACACTTCCCACATTCTGTCAGTGCCTCAGTTTAGAGGGCTTCAATATATGTTGTTAAATCATCATCTGGTCTGTCAGCGTGGATGACCCGTCTAGATATGCAGCAGATTGAGGTCAAATTTGTAGAGATTCTGAAGGCCGTAGGTGATATGAGACTTCTTCATTAGCCAATTAAAGCAGATAAGTGAAGAGCAAGGAAGCACCACCACCACTGAGGATCACATAGTATGCAACCGGTCTCCAAAAAGAAGCACATAGTCTGTTCACACTGCAAGCAAGACTCTCAGCAAGTCAGTTCCTACAGAGCTGAACTACCAGCGGAAGCTGGTAGTTCAGCTCGTGTTTATCAACTGAAAAGCCAATCACATTTACATCCTTCCTCATCCCCGAAATATTTATATTTCATTCAAACATTATATGTTTTAAAGCTTTAAATTCAGACACTGTGGAAATAAAAAAAGCTTGTAGAACAGTTGCATCCATTACTCAAGTTTATAGGTAAGCATTACGTTTTTAATCCTTATTTTCATGAACTAACTAGTGGTCTTTAGCAAGCTTTGTTTACTCATAAACCAGAAATAATCTTCCTCTTGCTTGCAGTGTGTACAAACAGTCAGACACCCATCAACACCCTTATTTGTGCATCTCCACCAGAAGAAGATCCCAGGACACGTGATGATTATCCCACCGTCCGGGCAGAAGAGGCCACAGGAGCGGCCTCGGGGGTCGAGGTGTCTCACCTATAGCTGGTGGAGGAGGTGGTGGTGGCGGGGGGCCGAGCCCGGCCATAGGAGGAGGTGGGGGTGGGGGAGGCGGAGGGGCTCCCGGGGGAGCAGACATGGGCGGGACTGAAAGGACATTAGTCACCGTTTAAAGCAGAGGTCCGGACAGAGTCGGTCCTCGGCAGCTCTCCTGCACCTCAACTCCGTTACACAACATCACTTCTACTTCATTAGGGAACCCCTTGGGAGGCCTTTTCAACTTGGAGACAATGTCAGAGCCGTGCTTAGTTCCGTGCTGCCGGCCTGATCCCCGGCGCCGAGGTACAAAAAGCTGCTCCATAAACCGAAAATAGTTCTTGTTCAGCTCAAAACTAGTTAAAACGCAGTGGTGTCTGAGGCGTGTGCGTGGTGTAACGCAGCGCTGTGTGGGCCTGACTGTTCCACTGTAGAGCAGCAGGCCCAAAGCGACGTGGCCTATTTACACAGTAGAATAGAGAATCAGCTGTGCTTAGAACACAATGGGCACGCTTAATCCCTGTCTGGTAAACATGGGCTTTGTGTGTAGCGTGGCCTGACTATCTGCACATGCAAGTTACATTTACACCGTGTCAAGCAACGCCCATTATTGGAACATTCATGTGTATTATATTTAAATTTAGTTGCATTAAATTAGATTTTTAGCACATATTTTGAAATTTTAAATTGCAAAGATACAGATATGCACTGTAGTAGTATGAAGTGTTATGTAACAGCTACTCTGTCTACCGCATCAAAGGAAACCCTCACAGGTAGGAGCACTGTGCAAACAGCGCAGCCCGCTTTCTCATCATTTCCTGTCAATGTTTAAAGAGCGTTATCTCATTTCACACCGGGCGAACACACCAGACTTCCAAGTGCAAAAAACAGATTTTGTTTTTGGATTATAAATAAATATAAATATTTGTTCTTTTTATATACTCAAGCCACTTTTTGGAGCATGGGAAAGAGTAGCACAGCTCTTCGGTGGGTTAGCGGCGCTGTAAATCAGGGTGGGGCAGGATCTATTACAGGTTTAAAATAAAGAAAATGCCTGAAGCTGGTCAACTGCATTCCTGCCCTCATCCAATATCAGCAAGGAGAAAGGCTGACTGGCCTGTGGTTACCATCACTGCATGATGTGCAGCTAGCAAAGCTCACCTGGTCCAGAGTTGGGGATGGAGGGCGTAGGCACAGCGATGGGAATGCCAATGCTGCTGCCGCCGCTGTTCTCTCTGCTGCTGCTACCCCCGCTGCTTCCACTGAGGGAGGAGAGAGACAGAAGAGAGAGAGACCAAACAGAGAGAGAGAGAGAGGACGTTGTTTTATTCAGGGCGACCTGCTCACACTTCAAGGCAGGTAACACTGCAGATATATGGACTCTGCTGCATCTGTGCTCATGTTTAATGTAGAATTATCAGACTGTAATACATTTCATTATCATGATACGAGAGATTTCATATACAAATGTTTTCTGGTCTAAAAAGCTGCATTACAGTAGAGACAGTCGTAGTTAAGTGGCATGATGAACAGTCAACTTGGCCATTATATCCACAAAAGTATTAACTGTTTACAAATAAACGTTCCTCCCCCCTGTGAGGATATATGACATGAGAATGTAACATGTATGTCAGCTGTGCAGCGGCCTGTATAAGCGCTGTTCACCCTGTGTTTGACCCCGGGGCTCGTGGATCAATGCCCCGGCTGACTAAATCTCCCCCCCTCTCGCTCTCGCTCCCTCAGCCTGTCCTTGATCCTCATCTCAGCCCCACCTCACCCTTTTCCTGCTCTTTTATCCCCTTTTCTCCCCCCCAACCCACCGGTCCTTCTCCCTACCTCTCACCCCTAACCATCCATCAGCCTCTTTCCCCTCAACCCCCCCCGTCTCCTCCGATTCCTTCCATCCCTCTGGAACCCGCTCCCAACCTCACCTCCCCCCACATCTCTTGATCTCCTTCCCCCCCTCCATCATCCCCGTCTCCCCCTCTCCTCTTCTCTGATCCATGTCAGTGGAGCCCCGGGGCTCTCTGGGCACAAACAGCAGGGGTTGCCCCCTGAAGGATGTTGGTGGCGGTGGGAGCTAAGTGTCTCTGGGCATAAAGGCTAAACAATGTCACGTCGTACTCTCCCCTCCCCCCTCTTCCCTCCTCTGCATGTTTTGGATTCATCCTTTCTAATCCCTCTATAACTTTGCAGCTCCTTCGCTAACCCATTTATCTCCTCCCCGGCTTTTGCTTTGTTTCAAAGCACTCGCTGTCAAATAAAAGCATTCGGCTCCGTCTTCTCCACCTTCCTGCCCGCATTGCCTGGCTCATTCAGCCTCCACTCAAAACAGTGAGCTGTTTATAAATCGTCCGTCTGTAACGCGCAGCGAGGCTTTTCCAAAGTTCCAGCTCACAAAAAACAAATCCCTGAAGCCAATGGAGAGAGAAAATAAACACTTTTCTCCGTGTAAGAAACAAAAACAAAACGTAGAGAGTTTGTGCTAAGCCATCGTGACACGATGACTAGACATGGGTGGGAAAAACAGAGCCATATACTGATAATATATCGACATCATGATATGAGGCCAGCCATCATCTAAGATCTTGGATATTGTAATATGACACAAGTGTCTTTTTCTGGTTTTAAAGGCTGCATTACAGTTAACTGATGTTATTTTCTGAACCAGATGGTTCTAGCTGTATTATTATTTGCCTACATCCACATTGCAGCTGATTATTTATTCAAAATATCATGTTTTTTGTTTAAAATTAACAAACAGTGAAGTGGACGAGTTGATAGTAGTTGAGGGAGAACAGCTGGCACAATAAAAAAAGCTAGTTTAAAGACTTTATTGTATTTTGATGTATGATTCTTCCACATTCAGCATCCTAAATGCATCCTGTTTAGTTTGGATAGTCGAAGCAGGAATCCTGTGATCTTTCCCCACAGGAAGATGGAAGATAATAACAGCAGATATTGGATTCAGGCCTCAGTCGAGCACGGCAGAGACTGATGAGCTGAATAAGCACAGTCGACTCTAAGCCTGCGTAATCAAATAGTGATGCCACAGCAATATTAGCTGGAGCAGGGCATTGGTCAGTTAAAGGGACTTCAGAGCGGCTGTAAACCACAGACCGGTAAGTCCTGGACTTTGGTTTTAATTGATAAAGCAGAAGAAGTAGTTCTGCATGAACGAGCCGCTTTGTGCAAACATACGCGAGCGAGAGAGAGAAGTTGGTTTCCATAGAAGGGAAAATAAAATATTTATGTAATATTTATGAGCATCACAGTTAGCATCACATGCTTTTTAGCTAATGAGGCGACTTCTCTCGCTCGTAACTCAGATTTGATGAAAGAGTTCTGGGTAACAATCCTTGAGAGCTGTGTTCCAGGGTTTCCATGTTGCAGGTTTTTTTTTTTTCAGCACTTCATAATCAGAGGCTTTTACAGATATTAATATCAAAGTGATTCAGGCTGCAGTAACAAACCCCCTGACAAACACTAAATGCTGGATTTAGTGTGGAGGAGAGGAGGAAGAGGTGAGAAAATGATCAAAACAGCTGAACTAAGAGAGGAGATTAGAACTGTACGACACAGAGGGGAACATGGTTTGATGATGCTTTTCTCACATTACTGAAACACCGAGTACACATTCATCTGCAGGTTTGAGAGACTTTTACCCATAAAGTCTGTTGTATAACTTTAGATCTATAACTTCATCAGCAGGGGGCAACAATGTCTGACTGCTTTCACTTTTAGTGTTACGAAGCCAAAACTGACTCCACATTATAACATCTTTAACTGTAAGCTGTTGCTTCTTAAAGTTGTTTATATGCGACATTTTCTGTACACATCACGTCCTTATTGGTGTATTGTGCTTCTGCTACTACTTTGGTTTGTATACTGTAAAGTACTTCTGTTACTGTGTATTCATAGTACTTTGCAGTTCTTTCTACATTGTAATCCGCTTCTTCTGTCTACTCTGTACTTGCTGCTCCTATTGCAGGTTATTTCATTTATTGACTTTTATGTCATATAATTGAACTTGACTTGACTTTAAGTAGCGCGCATGTGTGTGTGTGTTGATCTGCTGCTGTAGCTAATCTATATACGCATGTCCACATTTTCCTGCAAAGTACGTCCCAGTGAGTCGAGCAAGTAATTATTTTCCATTGTCGACTAATTTATTATCTATTTTTCTAATTAACGGGAGAATCGTTTGGTCTGTAAAATGTTTAAAAATAGAAGTTAATTACGTTAAAGCTCCCAAAGCTCAGCATGGCACCTTGTTGTTTGTTTGTCTCACATAACAAAGATATTTAATAGTGACACATAAATCAATTATCAAGAGTCTATTATTGACCTGCAGAGCTGCTCTGATGTGTGAGTGAGTGAGTGAGTGAGTGAGTGAGTGAGTGAGTGAGAGAGAGAGAGACTCTTCTCATCTACCTGTGTGTGCGTTGCCTCTGGTTGAGCGACGCCGTGCGTCCGGGGCTCTGCTGGCCGTGCTGGGCGCCAAGTCGGGCGGGGCTGGTCATGTAGTCGTTGGGCACCGTGGGCGGCTTCACCGGCTCCAGGGTCTTGTAGGACGTGTTGCGTCTGTGCAGCGGCCGGAGAGGCAAGTCAATTTTAAATCATGGACAGGAACGATCAGCGCAAATCCTACGATCAAAACAGCGAGGCCGCGTTCACTAGAGCGTTTTAAATCCCATCAGTTTACTCAGCTGGAGGCTCCAGGCTGCATCACCGTTTACCGTTGGAATTAATATCTGATTAATGTCGCCGACTGCTGCTGCGCGTCAGACGACACTAACAGATAAAAAGTTCCCAGACTTTTCTTTTGCCTGGATTCAGTTTAGTCATTTCAAATGTGAAATAACATCCTGGGGCCTCCTGTTAGCTCAGTGGGTTGTGTTTGTTCACTGTGTTACTCTTCACTAAACATTTATTCATTAAAAAAAGAAATAGCAAAAAATAATCTAAAATATGAATAAATGTGACATTTACTTTCACTGCATGTTCTTGTATCGCCCCCATGAGAGCGCTGCTTTTTTTCTTTTCATTCAATGTTTCATAATTAGAGGATTAGTTTTCTTTTCAAACAGAAATCTTTACCCGAGCGTGCCGCGCCCTGACATGGGAGGGCTCGGCGGCTTCTGCGTCGGCGGATTTGTCCTCGATAGTGTTCCTCCTCTGACTGACTGATTGTTTCCATGTTGCTGTGGTTAGAAGAAGAAGAAGAAGAAGAAACACTTTCAACAAACAAATTACTTCATACACGTCAAATGTTATAGGCTGCCCAGATGACGACATAGGTTTATTTCTGTTGGTAATATTTGAACAGTTATGCAACGCCTCCCCAGCTCATGTTCATCTTGCCGATTGCAGGTTACAAACCTCTGGGTTGTTCCAACAAGGCTTCTTGCAAAACAAGCACGTAACCACCGAAAAACACAGATAACATAAAAGCTTTGAACATCTGGATTTACAGTATTGCGAATTCCGCATAACTTGAGTAAAAACTAAGGATATAGAGCGCATGCTTTGTCTGGGGAGCCTATAAGGATGGACTACAGAACATTTATGGACAACTACACGTGTAGAGTAAGGGACAACATACACAGTTGGTAAATTGACGAGGAGGGTGTACTTATACTAAGAGGACTACAGCGCAAGTCTGTTAATGGGAATAACGTGGGAAAGGACAATAATAATGACACGCACAGGGGTTTGCATTTAAAGGGAGTTGGACGAATCTATCAATAATACATCATGGTAAAATGGGTCATGTGACAAACCAGACTTACCTTGGCTTTTAGCCACTTATGAAGGCGAAGCAAGAAAAAAAAAGAGAGAGAGGGGGAGAGACAGAAAGAAGGCATGTCAAAATGGCCATAAACGGATCAGAAGTACAAGCGAGCAGGAGGGAAATGATTCCTCGTTGTATTTACACTGAGTAAACATTCAGTAAGACCCGGGCAGGTCAGCGGTTACGAGTCATTCTAGCAGAGGAAAACACTGTGGCTGCAGACTGACAGCACCACACCCAGTGCCACGGTCGGACTGGAAGGAAGTCACAGGAGGAGACGACACGGATAATGTGAACGAGGCAAACAAGTTTTATATCATCATGGTGCACGAGATCGAAGAATTTATCTTTGTGCATCAAAAAGATGTCGCATAAAAATGTTTTTTTAAGTCCACTGAGCATGTATTTGATTATTTTTTTGGGGGGTTTGGAGATGATTGCATTACTGGCAGCAATAAAAAAAACACCTTTGTACTTGTGTGGGCTGATGTCAAAGGGAATACAGAGCCAACAGAGGCAGTGAGAAGGGATTGACAACTGCAGAGTCAAGTAGCTCATCTATAATGCAGCTTCCCCAGTGGCCTTTGCAGAAAGCATTGTAGCTTCTCACAAGTCCACGAGAGAAGATGAAACCCAAAAGCAAATTCACACCGAAGGTCAGCATGATCAAATTATTATAAAAACACCTTCAGTGCAGCTGTGAATGGTACATTTCACATTCAAATTTCACTCACCCCGGGTTATCAGCGCTAGACGGGATTCACTTTACAATCATGCAAAGGCCCACGACTGCCTTCCCTTATCTTCCTGGCTAATGCCGTATCTCTGTTTTATCTGCACAACCCAGACCGGCAGTGTGGGAAACGCTTTTGGGTAACGTCCCGAGTTAAATAATGGGACAGACAGGTTCAGATTAAGGTCATTATCAAGTCCTAAAAACCGGAGCAGTGCAGCCTGTCAGGGCTGGGTGAGTCTGTCCACCATCAGTATGAAAGACTTCCTGAGTTTATTATGGTAGTCGCCAAGGAGACATCCCGAAAAATAACGTCCAAAGAAGATGACACACATGTCGGGGCAAACTGTTCCAGCTGGTATTGATATGATGCTCAGAGAAGAATCAGTTTATCTACGTGCGAGGCCGTAAAAACCAGTTCAGGCCGATGCAAACACTCCGGGCACATGTGGCGGGTTTCACAGTTAACCGACGGCAATAGACATGATTTACACTCCTATTAAAGTATTGATTGTGGTCAGTAAGTAAACCGTGGCTATAGATATTCTGTACAAGCCGGGCATCTGACAGCGGCCATCACCGGATACTATATGAATAAATATGGAGCATTGATGTCGAGTATTGATTGGCTCTTTGGGCTGCGACATGCATAGATGGGAGGAGGTGAGTGATGCAGGAGCGCGTGTGTGTGTGTGTGCGTGTGTGTGTGTGTGTGTTCCCCATCACATTCACCACGTAAATGCTGCATTCATAAAGACATTTTAAGGAGAATATAAACTGAGATTAGGCCCAGAGTAATATGTAATGTTCCTAAAATAGATGCATCGAACACTCTCAAAGCAGCCATGAATCACGGTGGTTTCGGTAATTTGAGACTTTTGTTAAATGACGTCGTGCTCTCCTAATTTGGAGAGAGGAAAGTCAGACGAGTGGATGATTCACACGGGCCTCACTGTGGTTTAGGGTTAGATAGAGCCGGGTGGCAATTAGTTTAGCTTAGCATAAAGACAATGGCTTTCATCCTGCTTTATCAAGGCCTGTAACACTACGGGACGGTGGTGGCAGTGCCTCTAATCCAATCCGTCTGAAAGCTGCAATTAATTGGCTGATTGATGGGTCAGAGGACACTCACAGGGGTGGGGGAGATCGCAAAAAATGCCTCCGGCCGTCAGGAAATGATGTCATTACCGCCACTGTCAGGAGGACCCAGTGACCCTTATAGTGCCCCCCCCCCAGTGATGGCAGAGATGGAGTGAACATGTCACACTTGGATCATGGGAGTTCATCACATGAAAACCAGCTCCTCTCCCGCCTTTCAGATCGTAGCGATGTGACAATAAACTACAAATCTAATTGTAACAACATCATTCCAGAGAAACTGGACAACGAGATTACGAGGGCGGTCCGAGGCCTAAGTGTCTTTAAAAAACGTCTCACAACGCACTGAGAATAGAGCTGTTTTTCCTGAACGCGATATGATGTAATCGCTTTTTTAGTTCATCTCCACCCCCAACCCGTTCCCACCAACCCACACTGAAGCATATTCCTGTAGGGTCAGATGGGGTGCTTTTCTGAAGATGAAAGAGAACGCACAAGAGAGAGAGAGTGTGAGCCAGAAAAACGAGTCAAAGTGGGAGAGAGAGAGACAAGAGAGGGAGGGAGATAGGAATACCTCTGGCAAGAAAGAGAGGAGGGGGAGGGGAAGATAACTTGATATCGTGGAAGAACAGAAGCAGAGAAACTAATTGAGGGTTGAGAAAGCTGATCAGGGGAGCAGATCTAAAGGAGGGAAAAATCCCCCAAAAATCAGGACTCACCTTAACGCCGTGGCCGACGTCGTCCAGTACGTTGTAGTCAACGGGCTTCCTGATGTACCTGACAGGCCGCTCCATGTTAGCCGGCGCTATGATCTTATGGGTCCTCGCGGTGTTCTTGTTGGTGGTCAGGATCCCGATCTCCCGCCGGGCCACCTTCTCTTTGTGGATGTCCACCGTCTGTAAAAGACAAGGAGACAGGAGAGAGAGGGTGTGATCGATGGCAGAGAGACGTACGGACCCCTGGGATTCAATGAACTCGTCATACAGCAGCTTAAGGTTTAATTACATCACGAGGCTGCGCTTTTCATCACCAAGCTTGTAATCTTTTTACGACAGCCAGTGCACACTAATAAAATCGATTGCGGTGGAGACCGGGGCCTGAACGGAATAATGACCCAAGTGTGTCCATCTGGACGTTTGTAACAACGCTGACCCCCTGAATCTAGATTATAAAGTATAATTAATTCAGCAAATTACTAAGGTTATTAATTACACAACAAAAGATAGTGATGAATTGGAATTAAAAGTGCTGAAATGTGATTGAAGTGTGGCACCACTGCATTCATATTAAGTCGATTGTGTCTCTTCCCTTTGCAACATTCATGGGCCAAATTGTGATGCGTTATTTATGAGTGTTTTTCACCAATTGCACCAAAGTTCCATTAATTAGCTTGTCCATTTTATAAAAACTAATTACTTTTAAGATGCATTAGGAAAACCTTGCACACTGCTGGCTCCAATTAGCAGAAATAACTGAACCCAGAAATAAGGCTTCCCTTCTTCATACGCTGCAAGGTGCATGTCTGCAGCCAGGGTTTAATCAGAAGGAACATTAAGGCTTGAACGAGGCAGTAGTTTCTCAATCTTAATATTGGAATTGTATGGTCCATAAAATGCCAGACATTTGTGAAACATTCCCCCCACAAACCGGGTGGACACACTCATTGTCAACCCTTTTTCCAGCGCGATGCTATGTGACGGGCGTTGAAGTAACTATATAATAAGTAAAATCAAGAGGGATGTGGATAATTACAATTTATTAACGTACAATTACTATGCTCTCAAAACCGTCTTGCTAGTATTTTCAATCACCAACTCTGGTTTGGTCGGAATAAACCCTTCAACTACCTTGTTGATCATTGTGAAACACACTTCATTGTTATTTAAATGGCTTGTTTTGTCTGACCAACAATTCCAGGACCAGAAATATTCAATTCACACTTCTATAAAACAGAGAAAATCAGTAAATCCACATAATTAAGAAGATGGAACCAAAAAATGATTCACAGTTTTGCTTAATAAATGACTAATCAACAACTAGTTTTCTGCCAGTTAAACATGAACCATCATGTTCAAACACGGCCAATCTCCTCCAGATCTGAGCACCATCGCACATTTCCATTCCCTGAGCCGGGAGGAGTCCAGGAGCAGCTGCCCTTCCTCAGAGATGAAAGGCTGCAATGTCTGCTGAGGGCAGAGCAGTAAAACGATGGTCTCTCATGGGGGGGTGGGGGACAAGCCCCAACAGAGGATTCCTTTCATGCCACAGGGATCTGGAGCTGGACTGAGCCCCCTCTCTGTTTCACTGTACGGTCAATTTCAAGTATCACTCATCCCAGAGTTGAGGGAGTCAACAACACTGGCGAACTCGTGTGTAGTCCAGTACAGTGCAGCGATCTCTGGACAATGTCAAGTCTAATTTTAAACCCGAGAGCTGACGAGCTAGTGCAAAGTGATGCTAAGCAGACATCAGTTCTTACCAGATGGCAACATCCGGTTCTGTGAAGTGAAACCAATGCAGAAGTGTCTTAAACTTGCATTCTCTCTACTGACCAGCAGGGGGCGACTCCTCCGGTTGCAGAAAGAAGTCTGATTGTATAGAAGTCTATGACAAAATGACTATTTCTCTCTTGATTTATTCCCTCAGTAAACATTGTAAACATGAGTTTATGGTCTCAATCTCTAGTTTCATGTCTTCTTCAATACAGCATGATGTTCATTTAGTAAATTATGGTCCATTTAGAGTCAAATAGACCATAAAACAAGTATGATTTAGGGCGGGGCTACATTGTGATTGACAGGTCGCTACCCTACCAGAGCCGTATACGGCGTCTCTACGTTACTCCTCAGAAGTCCAAACATGGTCACCTCCATTCAATGGTTGCAAAAAACAAGATGGCGACGGCCAAAACGCCGAACTCGAGGCTTCAAAACGTCCACAAACCAAAGGGCGACATCACGATGACTACGTCCACTTCTTGTATGCAGTCTGTGCTTCTTACAGGACACACAAGAATATAAGACACTGGATTGTTCAAATTGACAGAAAAAAATAATCAATATTTCATAACAGGAAAAGTTGCTCATACATAATTGCTCCCGCAGAGACTTCTCCATACAAAGAGGAAACAAAGCTCTGTTCCAATGCTTTGCTGTGTCTGTTTGAATTAAAGGGGGACAGCGCAGCGTCTAAAACAGTCATCTTTTCTAACCTGAGCTGGGCTGCCAGAACATGAGGCTCTTAATATAAAAAAGAACTGCGGTGACAAAGTCTTCCCAATGAGGCGAACAAACCGATGCACAAATATTCCATTTTAGCAACACTTCAAACGCCAGTGTGTTGCGCCTCCACTGCGACTGGATTCGAGCTAATAGTGTGACTCCACACACAGTTCAGAGATAACGGTCATAAATAATGATCGTCTGGAAACAACTGGGCCAAATGTAATCAGTCTTTTTGCCTTCCATTTGCAGGAGTACAGTGATGTTATGATGGACCCAGGCAGAATAAGAAGTAAAGGAGGATTAGGGAATAGCTCAGTATCAGTCTGTCTAGGTCTGGTTTTACTTCCAAAATACAGCTTTATCCTTATTTCACCTCACTGTGACTCCAACACACCGTCCTCTCCTAAGGCTCTTTCCCACTGGACAAAGAAAACTAACTTACACCCACAAACATCTGGCTTTTGTCTTTAGTGGGAACGGTTACAATCTGTATTCATTCCCACGACAGATGTCTGCAGAAGTCACGACCGACTCCAGCTCAGATCAGCAGTGAAGGAAACCGAGTGAATATACTTTTTCCAACACGATACTATGTGATGGGCGTTGAAGTGAATATATAATAAATATAATCAGCAGGGATTTGGACAATAAGAATTTATTAAAGCACAAAACGGTTACTATGCTCTTGTCAAAGCCACCAGACCCACCCCAGTCAAACAACAACAATTTGACCTCGCTAATCATCGAAACACACCTGTCATTAAAACCGTCTTTGTTAGTCTTTCCACTGTTCCAACGATCACAAACCCTGGTGTGAGAGTTTAGAAGAACCCGATTAAATAATAAAAACCACTGTAACATTTTCACTGTTTACTAACCCTGTTTTCCGGCGCGTTTGTTCTTGTTACATACCCCCCAAAGTAACACAAATGCATAATTGTCTTCTGGCAACCTATACATGCACGAGTGGCAATGGGAAAGGAGTCTATCCTCCATTTTAAAACATGCATACAAGTGCTAATTTTGGTGGGAAAAGGCCATTAGAGACCTTGTAAAGTCACGGGACGTTGTTATTATTAGATATCACTGTGAAGAAGCGGAAGAGGAAAAGTCCCACTACAAACCACCAAAAGAAACTCCTCCTAAACAAGAGAACTGGTGTTGAAATATTGCATCTAAATGGGGAAAGCATCTGTTCTTGTCGGAGCACACTCCCCTTATCAGAGAGCAGTCTCTGGACCAACATCATTGCAGCTGGTGAAAAAATGTCCTTCCTGTACGCTGAGAGAATAGCCGTGCTGTAACAGAGCGGCCTGAAGATGATCTCAGAGGGGTGAATTCAAAGACCTTAAATGGATCAGACACAAGAATGCAAAGGTCTCAGTCGAAAAGCGTCTTCTGGCTCGAAGCGTCTTCTGGCGTCTTCTGGCCTTTTCACCGACCGGTCTCGACCTCCAATAGCTCCCTTGAATGCTTCCTCTGACTTTTCAACTGGCACTGAAAGGTGTTTAATTGACTCCGTTTGCCTGTTGGAGAGAGACTGAACTCAAATACAGGTTGCTTAACTGAAAGGTTGATGATTCACATGTGTTGTTCAACCACTGTCACCCATATGTTTGAGGCCTTGTGGGTGGTTTTCCCTGAACGCTGAGCTGTTCTGGCTCTGGTGTTTGGCTTCCCCGCCGGATTTAAAGGGCCTCTTCTTTCTGTTCAATTCTTCCTCTGCATCCTTTTTACATTTTCGCCTTTTTCCCCACATTTCTTTAATTCCACCCGATTCTCCCCACACCCAGAGAGGACTCGGCCACCTATACGACTGCTGTGAGGATTTAGGTCACACATCAGAACTGCTGCCAACACCATCATCCTCGCATCCAAGCCAGACAGACAAACTATATCCAGTCCAGACCACTTTGGACTGAAGAGGTTCTTCCCATTTTTGGGATACGAGTGAGTCAGCGCAGCGGTTGTTGCCACAGGGAGAGATTCTTGTTGTGTTGTTAGCAGCAACAAGTGGCTAAATATTTGTGATTTATTTCTTGTTGCCATTTCGGTTACGGCTGCACTTGGAAAGCCTACAGCTCCAAAGCGGGACACGAGGTCGGCCATTTTTAATGTTCCAACTCCAACACCCAGGAGTCTGATGACATCACACGACGAATCACCAACACGGGCGATCTGGGATCGCTATTAAGAGACCACACAGATGATGAGAAAAGAGCTGGTGTTGTAAACTAATTCCTCGGCTTAACATCTCAAATGCATGACGTGTTCTTCTAATTGTCTTCCGATAGATTTGGTGCAGGAGGAAATGTCCTCCATCCCGTCTGACTGGAAGAAGCATTTCAGTAATAAGAATTAAGTGTAACGGAGAACAGAGTGCAGGTGATTTCTTTTAATATTTTGTATCCGCCACCTTTTTAGACTCATGGTATTCAATGAGAATTAGATTCTTCCCACAGTGGACTAACTTGAACCAGCCTCTCCTCGTCACACCGATTAACACTACAGGGTGAAGTATTTGGAGAGCAGGTCACACGAGTGCGTCCATAAATCTCTCAGTCCGGTTGCATGGTCAATCAAAGGCAGGAAAGGAATGTCGAAGTCTTATGCAAACGTAACTTGACAACTTCCCCCTCCAGACAAACACACAGCGTTCTGGAGGGTGAGGTAAGAAGAGACACATGAGAAAACATGTTGGTAGACTTTGATATGGACTTGAGCCAGCCGGTTTCACTTCAACAGATGTTGGAGAAAAGACAACAAAAAAAAAAAAGGAGCCTTTTCAGCGTTTTGGCAAACTGGCCGCCGGATGATATCCTCAATAAAATGCCAGCTATGCACAAATGCACAGACAAACAAAGAAAAGCTGCCCAGCATGTACTGTCACACACAACAACAAAAGCCTGCTAGGAGACAAACACACCCTACATACCAATGTGTCTGTGTGGCTAACCAGACCAGACCAATGTGCTAATGCTTAATGATAACAGTTTGAGTGCAGATGGCGTAAAGAAATGTGTCAGCGAGGCGTCATCTTCCTGCTCCTCTGAGACACTGAGTAGTACTCTCTCTCCAAGAACATTAAGACATTTTTTAACTGCCGCGTAATATCATAAAGCAGAGCTACACATAATTATGTAATAAGACGTGCCACAAGGTCTTATTAAAGACAGAGCTAAGACAAGCTCATCTTTACAGCTGTCCAGGATTTGGAAATCCTTGTTCTGCAGGATTACGAGGAGATAATAACCATGAAGAACACGTCTGTGAAATACATTTCAACCTCAGTTTCAGGCTCACTGTGCAAGAGGATTTATCTCAACGGTCGGGGGCCGTGAACAGGTGAAGACAGCCTGATGAGGACTATTATCTTTACAGGAAAATAAAAGTACCTTTCTCTGCAAATCCCCGCATCACGCTCGCACTATTACCCACATTCACCCCGGGGAAGCAGGTTTGAACAATTTGTGATGCTCAATGTGTTATTTTATGATGAAGTGTGCCGTTTCTGCTGCGCCCACTTTCTCTCGGCTTCTGCTGCAGTCATTTCCTAGGTTTTACTGAAGAGAGCCCATTCCCCAGAAACCACTACTCCAAGACACTTAGATTTGAACCGGTGAACTTCCGATCACATGCCTGTTTTAACAGTCTCTTGGTCGTCTGTCGTCTTCTTCTTCTTCTTCTTCCAACCGTGTCCGGCCTCATCCGTAGGAGCAGTGCAATCCAACCCTCCCACCGGCTGCACTGAGCCAAAACGTCTGTCGCAGCAGAGCGAACGCCTCCTTTGTCTGGTTCGGTTTCTCAGCGTGATTACAGCCAGCACATCTGAAGGCCGTCATCTGCGGAGTCAAACGGTTGTCCAAAGGCCCTCCGGTTTGGGCTGTTAGTGCACCACGGAGCATGACAGAGAGTCCATCCACACTCCGAGCATAAACGGGAGGGCAAACGCCCGGTGGGGAGCTCTCCGTTTCTTGTTAAAACAACCCGTGTGGTATGACGGAGCCAGAAGAAGAGGTTGTGTGAGGATTTGAAGTGTGAAACCTTGAAGGGATTGTCTCTCCCAGCAAAGGGAAACAAAAAAAGTAAAGATCCGCATATGGAAACACCTCGGCTGTCTTTTGCCAATCTAACTTTTTTGGGTTCCTCAGTGAGGGGAGAGGAGTGTTCCCTAATCAGCCTCGTTTATACAGAGCGGTTCAATAATTGCCTACAGGATCCTTAAACAGGGGGAGGGACTGCAGAACAGAGGTACGATGATTACATTTAATCGCAGCGTGTTGTTAAGTGGGAGAGACTGCACTGGTAATGAGGCTTTGCAGTGGGGAAGAGGAAGAGGGCGGCGAAGGAAGAGCAGGAGAGGAAGTGAGACGCCGAGCAGGAGGAGCTGATGAGTCACTGAACAACATCAGTCACCCGTCATTTCACATTTAACCTCTATTCATGCAGAGCGGAGGCTTGATAGCCTTGATAGTCACACAGAAACACAACCCCGCAGGAAAGTCAGGAATCGACAGATCAAATCAAAATTTTTTCCCCCCTCTTTGAGTTCTGGACTTTTTTGTTGGACTTAATTTTAGGTCTTCTGGGAAATTGTGATGAGCAGTTCTTACTTTTTTGTGACATTTATGTATAACTTGAAAGAAAACATCAAAACAAAGTTTAAAATATGATTTAAAAACTGATGTTTTGTTGAAGTCCAAGTGCATTGAGATTTTAGATGCTCTTGAAAGATTCTGACACACACACACACACACACACAAATATCCAACAGTGAAAAAAGAAAATACAGACAAACTCCACATGGAGCTCAGCATTTCACAGCCAGGTGAGTGGGAGTGACCAAAATACACAGCAAGCAGTGGGATCAGCAGGAAACACGAGAACACACACACACACACACACACACACACACACACACACATACACACACACACACACACACAAACACACACACACACACACACACACACAGGGAGAGAGACCTATAAGGCTTCATTTCCTGTTTGGATGAGTGCCATTCTTCCTCGACGGGAGGTCAAAAAGCCACCACTGCAGCACACAGACGCAACCTTAAGCCTTTGCATGAGTTCTCTCTCTTACACACACACACACACACACACACACACACACACAAAATAGCTGCAGAGCGTAACGGCATGCAACTGTGCATCCGAGGGAATGAGGACTGGAATGAAAAAAATAACCAAAACAATGAAATGCGCGCCGCGCTGAGAGCACAAATACAAACAGGCTCGTGATCAGATAGGAATATTGTGTAACTGTGTTAACAGCATCTTAGTGAGAGACACACACACAGCTGTGGGAACCAGCAGAGTACAGTAGACGTGTCAGTTGCTTCCTGCATCCAGCCTGCTGCTGCTGCTTCATCACGGTGGTCACTGGGTTCAATCAGCACACCGGCCAAGCTCCAAATGTAAGTGCAAGCCATCCACCATCACTGTACGACAACGCTGCACTGGAGGTTCAACAATTCATTTTAAACAAATCACACACACAGTAGTTTTATCACCACACTGTCAACTGCTCTTTAAGATATGGACACTCACATGTGCACTTCATTAATTAACAGAGTGGTTAGTTTGTGGTATAAAAGTGGTTTAATTTTTAAGTTGGATAAATGCATCTTTTAAAATAAAAAGGAAAAAATCCCTCTAAATTTCTTGCATTTGATGCTTGCACTAAAATAGATGTTTGCATTTAGTTTCTATTGTATTTTACTGATGCTGGGTATTAGTTATGATAGTTTGTTGTCTTTCAATGGAATCATATCGCGATGATACATGATTGAATTGTCTAAATTAATCAGAAAAGGCAAAATATTTCAAATTTCTCAGAAATTCGGACAATTTTGAACTTAAGTTCTTAATTAAATGAGAAAATACTTCGTACTTTTCATTTGTTAAGTATTTAACGCACAGACAGATGTGGTTAGACTATTTATGTATTCATTAAATCCCCAGAAAACATGCTATATCGTGATATATATCGTTACGAAGATATGAAATGACTTATATTGTGCTTAAAGGTTTTGGCCATATCACCAGCACCAGCTAAAGTCTCAGTTCCCCTCAGCTGCTGCCTGAGCGTGACTCAGTATTTCCTCCCTGACTAACATGCTGCCGTGAGACAGATACGGAAACATTGGTCATTCGTGCTATTAATGTTCCAGTGGACAAAAGATTTCACTATGAAACCAGGGGAAGGCGATGATGAAAATAGCTTCGACCGGATGCAAAAAACCATCTAAAATGCATCGCTGGCTGTTTTGAGGTCACAAGTCTTCATGCTCAATTCATCAGAAATGATTTCATGGTTGTTTTGTGGTCGTATTTACTTGTGAAGGATGGAACTGTGTTTCACGGTATTAACTGAACTTAAAATACTTGTTAGCTCTACTTTTATGCCTCTCAGGGGAATAAAAGTACCGTCAGTTTATTTTCACTTTGCTATAAATAGCTTCAGTGGATCAAACTGTGACCGCTGTGTTGTGCATCAGACTGAACTGTGAGCTGAAGTATTGTTTGTTTCCTCTTCAGCATGCACAAACAATATGAGTTTATGTTGTTGTACCTCTCCACGTTGTTCTGAACGCCCTTCACTTTAAGTGTGTCAGAGTTTCTCCAAACAAAGTTGCTTGTATTCCATTGTTATGTCTCAACACTAACACTCCCTTCACCAAACGGTGTACTTGCTTTTATGGCAACAATGGCAAGTTCAGATTATAGCTCACGTGCAGCGTCTCCATAAAACTTGAATATCAACAATCAGGACAGAGGAGCTGCAGCTTGAACATTGGCTGTTTGTGCACGACCCCCCAACACACACACACACACACACACACACACACACACACACACACACACA
>NW_022280040.1:8237148-8408961 GCF_004355925.1 Anarrhichthys ocellatus | reverse complement strand
CACACACACACACACACACACACACACACACACACACACACACACACTCTATCCTCCCTCTCTTTCCTCTCTATTGGGGTATCACAGAGAGGTTCTCAATGTGAGGCTTTTTCTTCCACCGGGCGGACAAAGCGCTCCCTGTTCGCAGCCTCTTAGCAGCCACTTCACACGCAGCACAAGGTGGAAGCCCCGCAGGCTACGCTACTTTCCCATCAGCCCTTTCTGCCTCAATGCTGCGGAGAGAGACCCCGGCTTGTGGATGACGGCAGGGGAGTTGACACGCAAACAAATACCTGTCAACACACACACACACACACACACACATTTGTGCGTCTGTCACTGCTCACACAGACGTTTGGCTATGAAGTGATACTGCAGCCCGACGTCCACTGAATATCAATAAGCAGCATACTTAATAAACACCATGCGCAGATTCAAACGCATTATAATTCCAGCACATAAGTTTCTACCGTCCTCTTGATTAGTGTTTCAACGATTACTCGACTATTTCTTCTACATGTTTCTGTCTTTAAAGTCGATTCATCATTCAAACTGCACTGGTTCCAACTTCTAAAATGGGAAGATCATTCTGCTAGTTTTCTCTTCTCTACATGATTGTAATTTGAATATTTTTGGGACCCGTTTGTTTTGTCTAAATGAGTAATTGAGTCCCAGTGGGCTCTGGGAAAACATTTCTGTGGATCCAAAAAGTATTCATGGAGGAATTGGTTGCAGCCTTACAGTTGTTTGAATATTAACTAAAATATTGCAGCAGCTGAAGTTATTAAATTGGACCCAATTGTACATCTTAATTGTTCCTTTTCACCCCCTTAAAAATAGATACCTTTTGTACCTCCCAGCACATGCAGAACTACTTGTATTGCACTGTACTGTACTGTAATACAGTGCAGTAGAGTACAACACACTTGGCATCCAGCTCAGAGCGACGCCACCACTAAGCAGACACACCCTGACCAGAGTGAACCTATTGAAACGGACCAAACTGAGCCAGGCAGCGTCTCACCACACCGGCTGACACGTTAACGTAAGAGAGACTCGTCCTCAGGAAGGACTAACAGGACAGACTGTGGAGAGAAGGAGAAAAGGCTGGTATGATTATGAAGAGCCTAGTAAATTCTGCAGCGTGGTTATTATCGGTGTCTCGAGGATAAAAAGGAGTCACGCTCGTGTTTCACTGGTTATTCACCTGAGAAGACTTCCTTTCCACTGTTAAAAAAAACATACTATATATATATATATATTTCAAGCAGCAGGCTCCATTACACATTCACCAGAATGCAACACTAAGGGCGACTTGATAATGATCCACCTCTGAACCGGACAGAGGAGGGCAATAAAACACACCCACGTCCTGCAGAGCTCACAGCTCTGCTTCTTTATTACTAAAACACGTTAGGAACTCTCCTCTTGCTGTTTAAACCAGAAAGAAAACAGCTAGACGGAGAAGAAGACGGACATTAGGCAGTCAGCGTTTGCTAGCTTATTAAGGCAAAGCTGCTAAATCATTCAAGTTATGCAAATTAGAGAAAGATGGGAATGTTTGAAGGAGAAGAAAATTTGCCCGTAGATTAACTTCACTTTTTTGCATTTTTTTTTTAGACAAAAAAAGAAAGAAGAAAACATTTCTTTGCTGACCATCAGCATGTCTAGTTCATATTAATCATGGCTGCACACAAAGTACACAAACTGGGACTTAAATATAGCAGAGGAAGGATGGAATTTCCCATACAGAAGACAAGAGACTGTGATGAGGACGTGTGATGCAGACAGAAGTCAAACAATGTGAGCCGTTATAAAAATGAATGATCTAATCTAAAGCACCATGTCCTCCTCCCTCTCAGACGCTTCTCAGACGTGGCCCTGAGACAGAGACAGAGAGGGACCTTGGTGACTGTCGGCTCAATGCTACAGTCAGGATATTGACTCAAAACCTGAAGGCGCAATAAGACGCCTTTCTTCTCTGTGTCTCTCTCTCCCCCTCTCTCTCTGAAGCCCCCTCTCTCCGCCCTCAAGTCTCACAAGTCCTCTTTCCTTCCATTAGACTGAGAATCTGACCTTCACTGTGTCCAGAAGGAATTTCTGTGTCTCTCAGTGAAGCACCGTCGGAGGACAAACGCAGATAGCGAACATAGGAAATACAAAACTAAAGAGGAACTACTCCCTCCTTTCCATCAGAGATCACTCCATCACCGCATAAAGAATGTTTACAACCAGAAACAACCAATTGTTTTTTATCAATTACTTTACAAGTCTGTATTGAACCACGATGAGAACTAGCTCCAGGTTTGTCGTCGTCTACTTCTAATCTACGAGATGCCACCTGGCTGCAGCTCTTTGTTTGATTTGTCTGAGCTCTTAATGCCTTCATTGGATGAGCGGATGGATTTACCTGCACAAGGCAGGAGTCCTCATGCTATACAAAGTAAAAGGTTAGGGGAGGAAAGACCTGATGGGTTCACCGTATTCTGTAAAACTAAAATAATAGCCCAGGCTTTTATTCGCATCAATCACTGAACTCAACAGGCCTTTATTATTAACGTGTCTTTATGGGACAGGCCTTTAATTAGATACTATTAACATCCTTATCATGAAATGGTCTATCTAATCCAGTATTATTCAACTTTAAAACATGTGGATCTGGTATTTGTGTCCATCAAATAAGCCGAGGAATTAACAGAATAAGAACTAAATTATCTTTTAAATACCAGATATTACTATACTATACCAGACAGATATGCAACTACGTCCCTCTGTGTGTTTGTGCTGCTCAGTAATGAGTATTACAGACGAATAATTACAAGTTTAGAGTGATTGTGCGCGACGTTTTTTAATGTTTGTACGTCTCCTAAGTCGACAAGATCATAAAGGAAGAGGCAAACAGAGGGGCAGTCATTTCGCCGAACACACAGGCAGTCAGACACTTGTGCAAGACCGATACCGAATACCGACCAATAAAAAGGAACCATGGAGACTACAGAAGGCCTCGTACTGTGTTTGAAAATAACAGAGTCTGTGTGAAAGTGAGAGGAGAAGTGGGAAGTGTGGGGCACCATTCTTCACAGCTGTATGGTCTGTGGTCTGTGGTGTGTTTGTGTGTGTGTGTGTGTGCGTGCGTGCGTGTGTTTCTGACCTGGGAGATGTGGTTGATGGAGGACTCCATGCGCCGCAGCTGCGAGGCCTGGATGTCCAGCAGCTGCAGCACATTGTTGGCTAAGGCATTGATCTGGTAGGCCACGCTGGCCAGGGACTGGGTGGTATAGGCTTTGGTCTCCTCCAGAGCTTTCCTCTTGTCCTGGGCCTGTGCACGAAAAGGGATTAGAGAAAGAAAAAATAAATAAATAAATAAATAAAGAGATTGAATGGGAACCCAGTTACATTATTATCGCATAACATTCGCATTTATCTTCTATCCAGGTCAGGTTTGTGGTGGATTCGAGCCAACAGAGCAGCCAAGGCATCCTTTTCCCACCCCAACTCTCACTCCCCAGACACCACGCTCTCTCTGGGGGGATTTGAGATGATGCAACTCATCCTGCAGCAGCCATGTTGGAGGCTCTGGGAACAGAGCGAGAAGAGCTAACTACAGCTCTGAACATTGAAAACCTGGCTAGCTTGGTAGAATTTAACATACTTAGATATTCATCAAAATATTGTTTGTTTGTTTTACTGACAAAGTATCATTTTGCAAGTGACAATTTTGGCTGAAAAGTTTCTGTTCATTGCTAGTACACTAAACAGATTACTTTTGTAGCACCTAGCTATGTTTGCTTGGTCACAAATTATAAATGCTAACAGCTAACTGCACTAGCGACAAAAATAAGCTGTATATTTAGCCAAAGTCTGGCGAAAATATAAGTAAACATATTGTACATCTTAATAGATAGAGAGGAAGTGGATTGAAAAGTCCGTTCCTTGTCGTTACTATTATGAAAAGTATGGCTAACGTTTTCTACAAAGCTTTAAGCTAACGTAGCTAGAAACTGTTTGAGGGCATCTTTTTAAGTCCTACAGTTAGTAACTGTTTAATACTCAAAACACAAGTTTTGTTGGACTAATCTTTTATGTATTTAGTAGAAGCTAACATTCAAAGGCAATAAGTAGTTTCGACAATAAATGAGGTTGCTGGCTAGTTAGCTTAGTTTGTTTGTTAGCTTTGCTAGGCAGCTAACTAGCCAGCAGGTTGATTTCTAACACAACTACAGTACTTGGTGCTTCTGATGAATGATTAATACTTTAAACATTTGGTGGATTATTTCTTAAATCTATTCAGTAGAAGCTCATTTAGCATTAGCAACAAAAACACAGAGTGGCTGGTTTCATTAATTAGCCTGCTGGCTAATAAGCAGGCTAATAAGGCCAAAAACAAAGTGTTTTTAAGGTTGACTGAGCCGACACAAGCTTCACCTCATAATGCTTTGAGAGTTACTAATGCAACAGTTTAGTTTTCTTGCACCATATTATTGTGAGAGGACAACAACACACTGACAGTTACAAGAAGTGGCTCAACCAGAAAAACTGTGGTAATGAGGCCCACCGCACATCAAACAGGCCGAGGCGAAGAGCAAAACTGAGCCATCGCGTTTGATCTCTGAGGGCTCTTCCCAACGCTGCTTGCTAATAAAGTTGAGTCCAAAGAGCGCTGCCTGGAGGGAACCACACTGAGCTTTGACAACAGGCTGCCGTAGCAGGGGGTATGTGCTGGTGGAGGAGATGATTACTGGTAGTAGTGGTTAAAGGGCTAAACAGAAGAACATTTGGCCGTATGGAGAAGAGAGGCAAGCGGACGGACAAAACGAGAAACAACCGTGTCACTGCGTCTCTCATTGCTGATTCCCCCGTGGCAGCGTGCAACTAATCCCGAAGCAATCCGTACGGCTAAAAGCTCCTGACCCCGCAGAGCTGCTGTGCCGGTTCGCCTCGGAGATGACAGCGTTTAGATGCGTTTCTTTTAGCGGCAATCAGAGCAGCAGATGTGTTGCGTGATAACAGCCTCAGGAAGGAGGGGAGATTCCTCCAGTGGGCTCGGAGCAAAAGGCCATCCTGCTGAGAGCACATTCACTCATGTGCACACGCAGACACCTACTAGTGACACTGCAATATGCAGCGTGGTAGATGGAGCAACAGCTGCAGGACAATGTATGAAACAAAAACAAACAAACAGCTTTATATGCATCACGGCCATTTCTAAATAGCAACTGGATGCAGTTTTTCCCCAAACAGATTACTGGACAACATATGACTGCCTGTGCAGAACTGCTGGCCTACATATCAGGCTGCATATGAGATTGTGTTTATGTTGCTAAAAACTACTACAATTTCTCAGCATTAGAAATCTATTCTATTAGAATCTATTTGAAATCCTAGAAAATGTAATTGTAGAACAATTATAAGGGCCACAAATTTCAGTTGATCTCAGCGTCTGCTGATTCAGTTTCAACCAGTCACTTTTTACTGCTGGTGCATCCTTTAACTTGGTTTTGTCAATATCTTGCAGCTGCAGAGCTCAGATAAACAGCACCATTGACATGGCAGCTACTGAACACAAACTGTAACGTGTAGAGAAAAAGTCATTTGCACCCCACATTCATTTGCAGAATCTCTGAACGTAAACATACTGCGATTTGCAATGCAAATTATCACATTGCAATACTAACAAACTGCACAATTAACTAGTTTTTGTCCATATCTTGCAGCCGTAAAAGCGCATAGACAAAACAGCACCATTGATGCTTTCGGCGCACAAATGTTCATTTGTGATGTGTACAGAAATACTAATTCACGTCCTGCATGTCTTACAAACACATTCATTCAAGGTGGTCCATGCCTCCACACAAAGAACAACATGTGATGTCGTTTAGTCCAACTTTTTCAATGGCTGCAATTGATGCGGTTTTTTTTTTTAATGTGTTCAATCCTTTTTCAAACCCATCATGCAGTCTGTGTGAATGGTGTGTCATCTATAAAATAGACCGACTGTCTTTTATTTTCGAGTCAAAGATTACACGGTGTCATATAAAATGAGCCGGTTTTGCAACAGAAAGCCCACAATGAATAAACATTTTGTCTCTCACCACCAACAAGACGATCCAGCAGCACAAGATGACTAACACCATATCAGTTTCAAATCTGAAGCTGTTAAACTAGGCCACCAAAGACTATTCAGTCATCCCCACCACTAAAGTTTGTATTTCCCCAGTGACTGCAGCCACAATGAATCACATTTAATTGGTCAGGAAAGCTGACGCAGTGAATGGAAAAGCCTGACTGCTTCCTTTCCTGGTTCACACGAGGTTAAATCTTAAGCCTCGTGTTGATCATACAAACTGTAACTCTTCATATCCAGAGCTCAGTCTGCATGATCAGTTGCATGTTTTCTTAAAGAATCAACATGTCAAAAATAAACATGCTTTCTGGACAAACTGATCCGAACTGCACTAGCTGCCAGAGACATGACGCGAGGTCAGCGGTGGGCGTCGGGGGGATGGAGGAGACACTCGATTGCATCGCCTCCGGCGGCATCTTAGTGCCGTCTGCTCCAGTTAAAGCCCCCGTCGTCCTTTCACTCGTTCACGCATCACAAGCCGGCCGTGCACAAATCCTCAAACTAACCAGATTTGTTGTTCAATTACCCGAGAATCTTTGCTCCCTATGACATCCATTGTCAGCCTGGATCTTCAAACAAACAGTGCTTGAGACACTCGCCAAGAGGTGGGGGGGGGGACAAAATGAGTGCTTGCTCAGTACAAAAAAAAAGGTAAATAATAGCGCTGGAGAGCTTGAGTGTAGTGTACCACAGCGGGAGAGAGAATGAGGTGGGAGCTCCCAGAGACCCTCGGTGTCCCGTGGGCACTTTATCTCATACTTCTGAGCTGAGTAATGACAGAAAGACACCGCAGAACATCCAGGCAGCATTAGACAGGCTGTCAGCACCTCAGCTGGGTTTAAGAAGGGAGTACAGAGGAATGCACGGCCCGTGTACACAAAGTCAAAATGTAGCTGTGGGAGCTGAGGGAAGACGGGTAATCAAACGGCCGCCTGAATAATGGCAAAGATACCAGGCCAGCGTGGAAATGTTTGACTGCAGATGCTGGAAGGAAGCGTGAATGTGACGTTGAGGAGCTAGAAGGGAGTGGCAGTCAACGGGTTTGCTTTGTTGCATGGGAACCTTTTGAAGCACTGAACTTTGCAATTCACTCCGTCACCAATCCAGTCTGGCAAGATAACGGCAAACAACCGCAAGTGAAATGCAAATATGTTTTTTTCTTTCACAAACAAGGTGGTGCATCGAGTCTCAAACCACAGAAGGGAGTCGGCATTTTCATACTTAAAGTTCTCTCATATAGAAGTCAATCGGTCAAACGGGTTTTTTTTTGGTTAGATGCTTGAAATAATGTCTTTAACATCTTCTTCCACAACATGGTTTGTTTGTAGCCTACCATTCTTCTTATGGCTGCACTAAAAGTGGTGTTTATTTGTGAAGTTTATCTTGCTGGAAGTATCATTAATGTCTTATTTTCTCTCGTTATCCAAGACCCGATGGAACAATCTCGTTGGCTTTATGTCGAGGGGAAACGGGGCGATGCTAACTTCCGGTGTCGGCTGAAGGAGAAGTCCAGACTTCCTCCCTTTGGAAAAAACAACTGTTCAGGGGTCAGAGGAGATACCTCTCCGCCCAGGAGCTGGAGCACAAACAGCAAAATGGAGAGAATGAGTTTTCCTCCCGACTCCCTGACATGACTAAGAGAAGATCTGAGGAAGTGAGACATCAAACCTCACTGAATCATCCCTCCAAAGTTTGGAACATGACAAACCTTCAGCCTCTTTACTCAGGGATTAAAGAAGAGTTAAAACGTGTATGAACATTTGATAATGTGACAACATCACGCAGGGTTTCTACTGTGCAGTCTGCTGCTGGGTTTGTACAGCTGACGAGCACATTTGCGTTTATGTGCTCCCACTCGTCCGCAGGGGACATGCTCTCGGTACAAAAAAAACAAAAAAGCGTTGAGGAATGTTTGGAATCCTTCAACATGTAATAGGTCTCCAAAGTGTTGCTGGAGAGCTACAGTGTCAGCAGCGCACAGAGGAATAAAAACAAACATGCTGTAACGGAGCAACCGAGGATTCATTTTCCCTGTGAGACTGACAGGTCGGGTTAGAACGGGAGGGGAACGTCACGGTACCCAACACGGTCCGGAGCAGAACGAGAGTAAATCCAGCAGGAAGGTCTCACATGGCACCTCGTATCGACCGCTGCAGACCAGACAGGGTGAGATAAGTGAGGCGGGGGAGGCAGGCGAGAGCCGCTGCTTTATGGGTCGTTGTATTGAAGTGGCTGTCTGACGCCGACTGAGGAATTAAGTGGAGAACTGATAAACGTGAGACTAGAAGGACACGTTTAGGATCTGATGGAGTGGAATTCCAGCTACTTCTTGGTAGCTGGAAAACCCAATGGTGACTCATCTATTACTGCTACTACTGCAATGTGATCAGACACGATCACATGGAAGGACAAACACCAGCATCAGTCATCCCGGGTCTCGTTCCCTTTATTTGGTCCATGATGACCACTGGTCACACTAACATTTTACTCACCAGCTGTCATACTCTGGTGAGAACAACACTGATTGGGGTTCACTATGACGGGTAGTTAGGTGTTAGTACACGCCTCATCTTATATCCTTAAATTTAAGGGATCCTAACCAAAAATGTTTGTTCATGTCATGCGTTTGTTAGAAATAATACAACATGAATATATAAAAAGCTTAGTATCGGTTAGATGATGACAAAGACTCAGAATGCACTAAAACATGAGAATAACATCCAGGTTGACAAACACCAGAGTCTCTCTTTAAGAGTACAGTTGTCACAACCAGTGCTATCACACTTTGTCAAAACATATTGATCTTAAAAAACATAACAGATATCTCATCAACAACATATTCAGGAAGCACCCAAACTTTTCAAAATGAAACGTATGGCCGACACAAAGCCACCTGTGGAGACGGCCGAGGTGGTGAAAGTGACTCTGGGACGTGTGGAGAATCAGGAAAAACCTTCAACCCTTCCTCCAGCGAACTCTCAGCGGCACGCGCCGTGAATTCATAATTCCTCCGGGGCAGATGGAGGCTGGCTGAAAGGCCGTGAGGTCTACCTAACCTTGAAGAACCGCCAGCGCACAATTAAAAGTTCCTTCAGCGTGTCAGAGAGGAGACACGAAGAGGAAGTCTGTGCATGGAGGAAACTAATTAACCTTTCTGGAGCGACTCGTTCAGTGGTCGCTGCTCTGTACCTGAAACAACACACTGAACTGATAAATAAACACAAACATGAATCTATTTTTCAGTGTTTCTTCACCAGCAGGATGTGAGTTTGGGTGGATTACTCACACGTTTCTACATGAAGACGAAGAGTGTGAACGATGCATGAAAACACTACTTCTGTATGAATCCAACTACAAGCAGACAGTCTCCGTAACAGATCGGCCCGACCGGTCCGGACCAAACCAGCCCCGGTCAGCTGAGGGGGAAGGAGGGACAGGTGGTGAGAAAGGATGCTGGGAGAAAAACAAGGCCACTCCGCAAAGAGAGTGGGCGAGAGAGAGAGAGAGAGAGAGAGAGAGAGAGAAAAAGAAGGACAGGAAACAAGGACGAACCCAGAGAGACAACTGTGTCAAGGAAGGACAAAACAGCCACATGCTCTCTCATTAATTCACCTGAGAAACCTGCAGAGGACAGGTAGACCTACAGGCTGTATGAACAGGACAGGTAGACCTACAGGCTGTATGAACAGGACAGGTAGACCTACGAACAGGACAGGAGCCACCTGCATTCACTACCAACACATCAGCACACATTTAAAAAGACGGATCATTTAAGAGCAGAACCAAAAGCTCAAGTGGGCATCATGCTGGCTCAGCACGTCACATGTCCTGAGGTTGCAACACGGCATCTGATCCGACATCTGACCTCTCAGTCTGCCACTTTCACTTCCCTATTCCTTAGTACTGTATGTTTATTCAACCTGAAGTCCTGATGACTATTTAGCAATCATCATAATTGTTCAATTATTTAAGCCCTAAAATATGTGTTTGATGCTGTCATAAAAGAATAATTTTGCACTTATAGAGTATTTAGTTTTCTTTGTTCAACAGATGATTAATTGGCATTTTAAATTTAAAAAAATCTAAATATTATTCCATATATTTTAACAGATTACATGATCATTGAGAGATTCATTTATCATAAAATTAAACATTAATTGCAGCACAAAAGTCAACAAAATTATAATAATTCATATCAAGCGATATCTGCTAAAATTATAAATATGTTAAAAGTAAATGAGAATGTTTTTCAGAGCCACAAGTGGAATATCTAGACCTTCAAATGATCAATTAATTGCTTTCTCAATGAAATATTAAAAAAGTGAGAAAAATGCCAAAATGTAAAAATTCCCAGAGCCCATAATGACATCTTCAGACTGCTTGCTTTTTCTTTGTCAGTACAAAACCCAAAGATATAATATTTACTTTCACACGACAAAAGAAAAGCTGCAAATCCCCAAAACTCTAGCAGCTAGATGTAAAAAATAAATAAAATACATTTTCAAAATCGTTGCAAATTGATTTTCTGAATCGTTTTTCAGCTCCACAAATATGAAATGCAGCTCGGGCACATCTGATAGAAGCTGAATCACAGTGTTTGTGTTGAACAATACAGTCTGCAGCCTCTCAGTGAGCTGCCAACAGGACCAGGTGGCCCACTCTGCATACAGCGCGTATGCGTCCTTGTCTCAGAGGTTAAACAAACCAACTTGCATCAATTAAACCAAAAAAAAAAAATCTATTTCCAGGGGCAAGAATACATAAATGTATTAAAATACAAAGCCCCGGATTACTCGGACTAATCTGATCTAAAGGGTGTTTCTAGGCTCCATTATGAAGCCACTTCCTGACGCAGAGCGAAGGCATTTCCAGGGAGTCATTCTTCAGAGTCAACAGGAAACATAACTCTGACCTGTCGGCGTGTCATAGAACACACACACACACACACACACACACACACACACACAAAAGTCACTATCAAGTTGAGAAAGTGGGGCAGTGATCTGTCTTTGGTAAAATAGAGCTTTCACCATCTGCTGAGCTGAAACTCACAACACCACGGCCTCCATGACAAGAACCAGGAGAGGAGAAGAAGAAGAAGAAGAAGAAGAAGAAGAAGAGGGGATGGAAACGTGAAGGAGGAGCGCTGAACGGACGAGCCGATTCGAGCTGAGGCATGTTGATATGTGCACGGTTCACAGAGTGTGTGTGTTTCTATACAGAGAGAGAGAGACAGACAGACAGACAGAGGGAGATAGACAGAGGGAGAGAGAGACAGAGAGAGACACAGACAGACAGAGAGAGAGAGAGAGGGATTATGAAAAGTGCACTGTTAGTCTGACACTCGCTTCACACAAAGTGCCGAAAAGCTTAAAATCCTGATTTTTTTTACGTCAGCGCTTTGAAAACAAGATGCTGAAACAGAACAGAATCCTAAAATGCGTTTGACTCGTGAGACAGAACTCTAGACAGAATAAAAGTCAGAGCCAACACTGTACACCCATCCCTACTGTATCTTTATCCACAGCTACATTCAAATGCATTTTACATCTCATTATTTTGGGTCCTAGTGGAGATTTCTATCCATTATTAGCTAAATAGTATTTTCGAATCCTCTTCTATTTACCAACAGTGCTTTAAAAACACTATATCAGCAACAAACATTAGCTACTGTGGTCGGGACTCAAAGGTATCAGCAGCTGGCCTTCAAAACTTACAAAATACTGTCACGCCGCAAAAGATTTACTCAAAAGTAAACAACATTCCAGCGTTCCTGCTTTTATTTAGAGATCTCAACACAGTGTCAGGGTGGGAACATCAGTTCATAACACCTTTATCTCATGTCCCAGCATGCAGTAGTAAACAAGATCCACAGCAAAGATTCCCACATGCATGTATGTCACTATCATGATCAATACATGAGTAAAAATAACTTAATTTTAGGGCTCATGTGGGACAAAGACGACAACCTTCCCGCTCTGTTTAGTTTGCGTGGGTTACGACACAGAGCTTCAGAGCCTCACAAAGCCAAATCACCAGAGGAAGAACCAGAATAACTGAATTACAGGGAGTCCTCTGGGAGTACAGCTGGAGAGGACACGCCCTCTCTGGAGCTGATATGGTGGCTCGTCTTCCTGCTCAAAAAAAAAACCGTTTGTGTGTCACTCAGCTTGTTCTCGGGCTTCTTTTAGAAGTGGCTTACCACCAATATGTTGTGCTAAAAGTAACTTAAACACATCCTCTGTGACACCACAGTGAAGTTTCATTATGACACATTCACATGAAGATAATCCTGCTAAAAAAAAAACATGACAAAATGAGCTCCGTTCCCAGCAATAAGTTGAGCAAAATCAATAAGTCAAACCTTTAGTGACCGACTAACAAAGGCTTTGCATTCCTCACTCGGCCTCAATGCAAAAACCTGAATTATCTTTAAATTAACTCTCCATTAAGTGGCAAAAATAAGAGGCCTTCCATGCATATATGATGCTTTAATGTGGCATTACAAGTTGTTTAATGGTTAAAGAATTATGCAGCAACAATAAACATTATGGGATGTCCACTGAGTGCTTACAAGCCCATAATGTAGACACTATAAACCTCCACTGTAGTGTCCCAATGGGGACCTTTTGTGGTATCAAATGGTGAGTATAATGACCTTTTGGAATGTAATGGACTGCAATGTTACTATAATATTCATGTGGATGTTTAGTTGCCCCACTAATGTAGTTAAAAAAAAATGTTTAGGCAGTGTTAAGGAGAGAGAACTGGAGGAACTTTCTTGTTGGTGTCTTTTTAAAAACAATTAAATAAATTAATTTTTAGCAGCTAAAACTTGCTGCTGTAAAAAAAACAGACGTTTTTCAAACCGACCCTGTGTGATAATAAAATAAATAAAAATAAAACAAGTAGACACACCCTTGGAATAAATGTGGATTAATGGGAGCAAACTAGATACTAGGTGTCTAAATTTCCCACGGTTTTGAATGCATCACACTGTTCCTGCAGCCCTTTGGGTGGAGGAGCTCATTCCAGCGTCTTTATCCACGTTTCCTGTCCCAACAACCCGATTCAATCCCGGGCGTTTTACGCGACAAAAGGCGGTAGTTGCTCTCTTACCTGCACATAGTTGTTTTCGCAGTAGTCTGCTACTCTGGTGAGGTTTTGGTAACTCTCCACGAGCGCTCTTTTACCGGCAGGAATCTCTTCCTCTAACAACATTTGTAGCTCTGCCATCTTTCTTACATCCCTCCTGCAGAGCCTCCCTTCTCTCTCTCTCTCTCTCTCTCTCTCGCTGCCTTCCCTGTGATTGAAACGGCAACCAGCTCAGCTCTGCTTCAAAAAAAAGAGAAGAAGAAGAAGAAAAATCCTCCGCCTGCTATTGGATTCCTGCCCTCGCGCTGGCGTGACCTCAATCCCGAAGATCGTCTGTGGTGAGAAGGAGGAGTCACTCTGCTGTGTAAAAGTGGGACCATATTGGAGCGCTGGATTCAAGATGTCTGAGTTATACGAGTACATTCTTGGGAAATATTTTCACTGGGATGGTCCATTAGAGGAAAAAACAGTAAATATAAAATGTGAAATCATAATTTAATACCTAATTCTGAAAGTGACTATTATACTTTGGTAATTTTAGTATATTTTGATGCCAATAAATTGTACATTTTAGTGCATGATTGAGTATTTATTTGCCCTCCAGTCTATGCTTATCCTAAGTGCCATTATTATACATATATACCTAAACACTTAAAGTTTATTAAAGTTTTATGAGAGTATTACATACATGGACTTGGACTACCACAAGATTGTTGCTCTTTTGAAAACTTTGTATTGCTTTTTAAACCATGCAATGAACATAAAATACTTTATTTTAAAGATTAAATAGCAACAAAAAAGCCACGGTCACCAATGAATATTTGTCAATTATTCAGGCCTCTACTTATGAAAGCAAGTTCTCTTCTTTTTTTGTCTTCAGTTATACATGTTCATGAAATTATGAAATACAATTATTTTTTGGTCTTTGCATTGTGGCCAAAACAAACCTGAGGTATCTTTACATCTACCGTTACCAATTATTATTATTTTACTGATTCATTCATGATTAAATGCCACAGAATAATGAAAAACACATCACAATATCATCAAGAGCAAAGTGATGTATTCAAATGTCTTGTTTTGTCTGACCAACAGTCCAAAACCCCAAAAATATATAAGCAAATCTTTACATTTGAGACCTGGAACTTGGACATTTTTGGCATTCTTGCTATAAAATAAGTGATTGTCAACATTCTTGGTGATTATGTCGATTGAGTGATACATTAATCAACTTATTTCAGATCTAGTTACCTTACAACGAGTTGTGGTACTCGTAAATAAAGACACAGTGAGAGCTTATTCTTTTTTGCCCCCGTCTACCCATCACCCTTCCAACTGTAAAAAAAAAAAAAACACGGATCCTGACTAGGGATTATGGGAAGTGTAGTTTTACTTATATCTGTAACCATGACGGGTTCATGTAATGAATTCGAGACAACATCGAAATATAACACCACAAGAATTCTTATGTTTCACTTCTTCATAGTTTTCTGATTTATTCAGTACACATTTGTCAATTTCTGTTGAGGCGGACGTGAAGGATTGTGGAGCTTGTAGGAAATATCGATATGCAGTAAGAAAAAAAACTACAACTCCCTTACTACACGTCTGTCTGGCTTTATTACACTGTTCATGGCGTCTGGTCGAAGGCTAAAGACGGGTCGCCTTCTGACAGACAGATAGGCCGTTGGCTTGAACGGTAAGTGTCGGTTTTTAAGCGGTTTCCGTTGACAGGACGTAACCGTTACATATTGTATTCAGCACAGATATTTGGGGTAGTTAGAGGTGTGTCGCATAGCAGATGATGTGTCCTACATACACAACATCCTACTGGTGGCTACAACAACAACAACAACTTGCAAGTTTGACTAAACGCTAGTTGCACGAGCGCTGTCAAAGTCTGTGTTTTTTTTATTCACTTCCTGTCTGCAGGTTATTTGTGTTGCCTGCCTGCAGTGTGACACCATGGAGGTGGAGAGAGTCATCGTGGAGGATGAGAGGCGTCTGACCCTGCTGAGGTTCGAGGCTGCCGTCAGAGTGATCAAGAGTCTGGCCCCGGATGGTGAGTTCACGAACGAGGCCAGTTGATGGCATCAGAATGGTGTCAGACCTGGTTAAGTGCTGGTGCAACAGCTTGTGCGATTTAAATATAAAGGGGCTAATCCACTTTGCTTGCAGTGTGAGGAGCTTTTCCTCCCTGCTACAGGTCTACAGGTGAATGCAGAATCACCTGTGAATGTCTTGTGTTGTCTCTTTTCACAGAGGTATACAACAGTAGGAAGAGTGCTTCGAAAGCGGCTATTTTGCACATTGTCAGTGTGAAATGTCCTTTATTTCCCTCAGGTCCCTTTCAGCCCTCCAATGATATGATGCTCAAGTTCTACAGTTACTATAAACAGGCCACTGTGGGCGCGTGCAATATACCCCGACCTGGCTTCTGGGATGCGGTTGGCAAAGCAAAATGGTAATGAATAAAAGGAAATACACAACCAGTCAATGTGTTGTAATTGTAGCCTAGATGTGTACATATTTGTGTATTTAATCACACTAATCTCTGTGGTTCTTCTATTACTTACTTTCAGGAATAATTAGCACAAGTTGCATGAGTACCACAGTCTTCAGTGTTGAAATTGATGTGTGCACATTGCGCAACCTGTTGCTTTTGTCCCACTTTGACTGTGTTGTGTTTTTGCACAGTGAGATCAAATTCCCTCCGCTGAGTTTTCTGACCAACAGCTCCTCCGCCTTTAGTCTCGTGTTGTGTTCGGTGATCTCTGGACTCGAGGAATGTAACCTCTTACCCACTTTGCTGCACGGTTTCTCTCGTGGTCCCGTTGCACTGGGGGGGGGGGGGGGGGGTTTATCAGGAAATTGTACCAAAAAACACCGTAGCTGTAACTGTAGCTGCAAATAATTTGTTACGTTTCTAACAAAGATTAACTCAAACAAACTGTCCTTTTTTGACAAAGTTGAACCCCGATATAGGCGCTTTAAACATTTTTACTTGAGTAAAGTGATATGATAGCAATAATAACAATAATAATACAGTTTCTGTTTAATTTGATGATTCAGGGACGCATGGAGTTCTCTTGGAGACATGCCGAAAGAAGAAGCGATGGCAGCCTACGTGGATGAAATGAAGCTGGTGTGTAACTTTTACAGAGGAAGTAATCTGTTTTATTATACAGAAACAATAACAATTTCTCCGTGTTGCTGTATGTGATGCGTAGATCCTGGAGGGGATGCCCATGTCGGACGAGGTGGAGGAGCTCTTGCGTGTGCTCGGCCCGTTCTACGAGCTGATTGACGAGAAGAAGAAGATCACACAGATATCAGACCTGAGCACCGGTAAGGTTTTAAAGCACCGCCTTCCACTTTGTTTGTGATGTCAAAAAACCAGCATGCGGACCTTAACCTTCCTTATAATTTGCCTCTTGTCATATGCTCAGCCCGTTTGACACTGTTTGCTAGACAACTGGAAGGCAAGTATATCCCTGTCTAGATCTGTAGATATTTGGGTGTAGTGGTAGAGTTTGGTATTTGTCTGGTGTTGTAGCTCAGATGCTTTTAATGCTTATTACCAGTCATGTTGCGCATTAGTGGCACACAACATATGTGAGGATCCTTAAAGGAAGTGTTGTATTTTGGTATTTGTGGTTTTATAATTAGGTTACATTTCTTCTCACAGGGCTTGGCACGATGTTGAATTCAGTGCCGTCGAAGAGCATCACGAAGAGCATCGTCAGAACAATGGAAATGAACGGCACCCTGGAGACTCGTCCTGCCAGGCTCGAAGTGAAGGAAAAGTCAGAGGAAGAAGAGGAAGAAGAGGAAGAAGAGGAAGAAGAAGAGGAGGAGGAGGGAGAAGAGGAAGAGGAGGGAGAAGTAGTGATACGGGAGGTCAGAAAAGGTAACAAAGTTATAAGCACTGTGTCAGAAGATATTGTCAGAAAAACGTTTCGTTGACGTGCTTTTTGTTTGTTGCGATTTTATTTCAGACAAGAAATCTGCAGCGTCTCTGCCGAAGAAGAAGGGTTCAGCCAGGAGACACAAGGCGCCGCTGTCCAACGGCAAAGTGGCCAACGGGGTCACGCACCTGACCAACGGTAATCACTCCAGGGACTCCCAGGAGGGAGAGACTCTGCTCAATGGTCACCACGTGGGTAAGGAACGCCGCAAACACGTTTAAATCGTTACTGAGGACTCTGTACTCGCCTCGCCCACGGCCTGTGGTGTATCAGTTCACCATGTGATCAGATAATCTGCTGCGCTCCATTCCCAGTTTAACACTTCAGCTGCTCCTGGGACACTTTTAATGAATGTCTCTGTTAAAATGGCACACAAAGCTCCCGGATTCCTCCGTGTCACAATGCTGAGCTTTTTTTCATCGTGCTGATCTCAGATCCCGGTGATGAAGTGTCTGGTCCGAGCCACGTGGCCAGTGACTCTGACAGCGAAGTCTACTGTGATTCTGTGGACCAGTTCGGCCAAGAAGAGGCAAGTTAACGTCTTAAAGCTCCCGGTTTAGTGCGGAGGACTTGGCTCTCGCCACTGCTTCATTATTAATGTGCATCTTTCCTCCCAGAGCTCAGAGCACAACCGCTCTTTAGACAACCTGGACGAAGAGGAGAACCACGTCCTGCCGGGTCTAGAGGAGCCACAGACGGATGTTCACGGCGCACTGCGGGGCATCAGGTGTGGAGGAGAAGATGGGGAGAACGGTGGAACGATGTCACAGAGACAGGGACCGAACACAGACCGGCCGGACGGCTCTTTGGTCAGAAGAGGACGGGGTAAGCTTGTCCTTCTTACTGTGTTTTTGAGGTCTGCAGGTACAACAGTCTGAAGAGGACACCCTGTGTCAATTGTCTTTTAGGCTCTCTTGGCGGCGGCTCTGAATCTCTGATGCCCATGTACGGTGGTGGGGACGGTGACGGGGACCGCTGGGGAGGAGCGCTGACACCTGGAGGGAGCCTGAACGAGCAGATCGTGGTGGCGTTGGCTCGACTGCAGGAGGACATGCAGAGCGTTCTGGAGAGGCTGCAGACCCTGGAGGCTCTGACTGCTAGCCAGGTGAGACCCGTCCGTCCTCTTAAGCCATGAACATGCAACAACAGGCCCAACAACATCACTTTTACACTGAAACAACTACTTGTGACTACGTTCTGTGTAAAGAGAGGGCAATATACGTGTCTCAACCACACTATTTTAATTTTGAATCAACACGACACGAATAAAATCCTTCATACATAAAATAGTTTTTATTACAGGGAATGACAGAGAACACGGTCTATAAATAGCTTATGAGGGTTTTATGGACAGAAGATAAGGGGTTTGTACTTTGACTTTGTAAACACTGAGGACCGATAATAACAAACATACTTTAATGATCTCTACCTTTGACAGAAGTTTATGGACTTTTCTTTTTTAAATGTATTTCTTGCTCTCTCTGCAGGCGAGATCAATGTCTCTGCCTCCAACGTATGCGTCCCCCCTGGTGAATAAGAGGAGTCAGGTAAACCTTTTAAAATACTTTGCACTTTTCTTTCTTCTTTTTAATCCTACACCAAAACAATGTTTCAGGTTTTACGATCACTAGTGGGAACTAAAAAGATTCAGACCCGTCTGATATGAAATCATGCCGATTGTTTCTAGAAACCGTCCTGGTGGCCTTTCGACATTTCTCCCACCAGCTTGGCCTTCGCTGTAATTTGGCCGTTCGTGGTGCAGTGGCTTATTCGCCTGTACCTGCAGAGGAGGAGAAGGTATTCTTTTACAGAATAATAAAAGCTTGAATGTGGAATTTAAAACTGCAATACCCACCTTAACTCCTTTTCAATGTTCTTCAACAGGCGGATCAACTGAACCTGCTCCCGTGGGCATCGACGATGGAGAGGAGTCGTCCACATGTCTTTGGTTGGGTTGATAATGGCGGTAACCCCCCCCCCCCCCCACTTAGACTCACAGCCACGTAATTTGCTTTTGCACTATGAAGAAGGCACCTAGAGTGAGAGGAGGATAGCTCTCCAGTGTGTTGTACTGTGGATGTGGAATCAAATAGAAACATGAATGTATGGAGCAGCCTGTGACAGGGATCTTTGTCTCTGTAACGACTGCTTTGTGTTGAGAGGGGGAAACTTACACATGTTGTCAGCGTTTTGATAAACCTGAACTGCAGCAGCTTCTCCGTTATTTCCATAAGTAAGGCGGCTGTGTTGCACATAAAATAGATGAGATACTTTGTTGTTTTGAGCGTAACGCTCGATGTGGTAATAAATTCTTACGATTATCTTTCATTAGTTGCCCAGAAAATGCTGCTATAATATGACTGTTGTGTAGTTTAGAAGGGAGGATTGAATGTAGTAATATATTGATATGTGCGATTCTGATAAGTTCATATTTATTGCTTTTAGCAGGTTAAGATGAAGGCGCTGATGGCCAGATTCCAGCCGTATAAATGAGGTTGAAGTAGCCGTTAAATGTTGCGTGTCGGTTAGACAGCGTTGACACCTGTCCTGCTGCACATCAGTCTGTGCTTTACGTCAAAGTGCTCTCCATTCATCATCGTTTCCCAAATACTGTAGAAGAAGTGCCTGAACATCAGAAGGTACATTCATACTGTAGGTGGCATTATGGTTTCTTACATTCACAGATTGTAGCATAACTGTTCCAGCGCTGGACCAAATTAACATTAATCATACAACCTCGTGAGAATCTCAGCCGTCTGATTATTAACACTCGTCGCTGTGTTTACGCCGTCCAGATTTGAATCTGTGATGTAATATGTTTGTAAGCATATTGTGGAAAGATTTCGTGTGAGTGATATTAATCAAAGGTTTGCAAAGCAGTGAGATCTATGTAAATTGTAAACAAAAGCTGTACAGTTCAGATTAAAATGCAGTATTTTAATTGCATTTCCATGTATTAATGATGTAGAATACTATATAATGGACTAATGTTTGCATCTGCAATAGCACTAATATTTCTCAGAACCATTATGTTTTAATAAAGTAATAATTTACCTTTCTACTGAAATGTGCCGAGGCTTCTTACCTTCTCTGCCTGTGGACAGAGTGGTGTTTGCATGCGATGATCCAAGCCGCAAATAAAGTTTGTTAAATATTTTAATTCGTCCAGATTATTTCAAAGAAATTGTTTGATATTTTTGGAAATATTTGTTTGTGCGCTTTCTGTCTGAGAGCTGGATGAGAAAATGACTTCATGTACGGGTAAAATGCTACACTTAGCTTAGACAAAAGTAAGAGTTGTGTTGATCTCATCTCTCTGTAATAAAGCAAATATTGGAAAATGTCACGCTGTCCTTTAAAACACACTTTAGATTTGTATCAAATAAGCCGCTGTGATGTTTGATGAGTTACCAGAAAAGGCACAAAGTACATCATGTTACAAACAAGATTTTATTTGTATTTTTTTCTTAGAATGAACAAGATAAAATGTCACAAGCAGCTGTGAACTTATCTAAAAGAACTTGTAGTGTGAAAAACAGACAAAATTACAAACACAAGTGACAAAAGCAGCAAAAAGAACTTATTACAACACAAAGTACTCTACTCCGGACTTAAAACAATGACACAAAGTTATTAACAAGATTTACATATAAAATAGATTAGTCATGAATATATTACCATGTTATTCAGCAGTATTGTACCCTTAAAGAGGGATTCAGGGGGCCCGCCCACCCAGTCTGCTATCAGCAGGGGAACATTACAATGATGAACAGTGCAGCAAAACATGGAGCGGATCTGAGGCTCAACACCGCGGAGCAGCGCCACATGAACGTACAGATAAAGTCATTTAATCAATACTGCAACAGAAATCAAAGCTAAAGGAGCAAATACTATTCTGCTGGAATAAGAACCTAATTTAAGAGACATAACTGTAATATAAGTATACTAAGTTTTAAAAGAAGTTTTTGCAATGCATACTCGTCACTAAGTGAGCAGTCGACAGATTCAGTTTTATGACCGGTGATTGCACATAAGTAAAATGTTTTTAAAAACAATATTACAAGCTTGAACAGAAATCATAATCAACATCATTAGTGCGTATTTATTTGTATAATGGATCCAAAATCTGAATTTCACACGTCGACCGCTGCTTTCATAAAACTCTCAGCTGTTAAAAACAAAGTGTGCAACTCTACAGACTGAAGCCGGACACGGCGATGTGCTGAGCGTTGTTTCTCGCATCGAAGTACGAGGTGTCGGTCTCGTCCTCTGGCTGAGGGATGAAAGGCATCGGCTGGTTCTGCAGGTTGTCCCAGTCCAAGCCCTCGAACAGGGGGTGACGCTTGAGTTCTGGCAAAAATGATCAGAACACACAATTAGATGTACTGAGAACAGGTGTTGAAGCTAAGGCCAACATCAGCATTCGATTATGTGACAATTCCCTGACTACAAATACGTAAAAAGACCCAATATTTAAACTTCACCACTAGATGGCACTATTTCTTACACACTGCTCCTTTAAATTTAGAGTAAAAAATAAAAGTGGTCCTCACCCTTCAGACCAGCTCGTTTCGTCATGTCCATGGTCAGGAGAATTTCAATCGCATTTCTTGAGTTCACAGACAGTTCCTCCTCTTCCTCAGGCCAGGGGATATCTAAACATTGTGGACGGTGAAAGAAGCAACAAAAGCATTACCAATACGTCAAGCATGTTGTTCATCAAGAGCAGGCTTCATTACATATTCAAGAGGATTTTGCGGTTTTATGTTTGGATGTTTCTGCCAAAGAAATCCAAACCCACCTCTGTTGAGAATATTCTGGAAGACCAGCTGAGGAGTCTCATCGTTGAAAGGTGGCACGCCTGTGAGGAACTCGAAAAGACACACACCAAGCGCCCACCAATCCACCATGCAGTCTGGACGGAAGCGAAGAAAAGACACATTTCATACAGCTGCTGCCTCCAAACACAACACATTCCCGTTAAAGAGTGGAATACGTGTACTGCGGTGGCAGAAGCAGGGACTGAGTTAGGTTGAGGATGGAGGGGTTGAAGTCATGGATATAGACTCATTCACTTCATGAGATACCGGTTATTAACACACATAAACCTTGATTTGTGTGCTAGCATTGTGGTTCTAAAGAAGTAATTGTGCCTCTCAAGGATTTTAAATTACATTTATCACAACCATCCATTGTTGAGTTTCTAGAAAACCCTTGACAGCTGATGAATAAATGCTGCCACACGGGATCCTTCATGTCACAGACGGACTGTTCATGAATTCAAATAGCAGCAATCACGCTACAAAATGGCATGGTGCTGACAGGAACCACTGCCCTCAGTGTGTTGAATGAATGAATGAATAGCAGCTTGTACAATCAATAGGTTATTATTAGATGACATTTTGCTAAATGTCAAAAATAAAGCCAGTGCCATAACACATTCACCGTGTGCCCCGATGACCCAAAATCTGCAGAGCTTAAGAGCAGAAAGACCCTTCTGTCCAGTTAAAAGCACATCAACCTGATTCCACAACTGTTAATGTTGTTAGCTTGATGTTAGAACACAATCCCATTTTTTTTTTTTAAACCTTTGTAATCACATTTAAAATGCTGCCCCCCTTCCCTCTGATCAGGCCCACAGTTTGTTCACCAATCAAAGGGGCAGAAACAGAACCAGTGGGGGAAGAATCAGCTCATTCCCTCGAGCGTAGTAGCAGGCTGGGGGAACATGCAAGCTCGCTTGCACAAACAGCAACATCATGATAGACTTACCACACCGACAACTTCCTGAAACTCAAAGAGAACGCCGGTCACAAGGACTACAATCCATCCATCAATACCGTAACACTGTGTTGGGCTATTTTGGTGTTTGTGGAGGTGCTTGGAATTTTGAATTTCCTTATCTTACCGTGCGGTTTTCCCAACAGAAGCTCCGGAGCCAAATAGTCGGGAGTTCCTAAAATGTGTGCACCCACGACAGGCAGCGCACCCCGTCTGACGCTCTTTGGGGTCCTGAACGGGGTGTGAGAGGACGACATGGGCTGAGGAGTCTGGTGGGAGGAGGAAAGACAAGGAAATGTGAAAAATGTAATTAAAAACCCTTCAATAAATAACCTTTGTGAGAATGAGAATGTTGGTATTTTTACGATGAATTCTACAACTGTGCAGCCGGCCCAGAACCTTCTTCTAAACGGTGTCCCTGCATGATCACCTGATAGAGCGAGCTGTTGGAGCTCGGTCTCTTCTGCACTGGTGTAGCAATGCCAGACGCAGAGTGGTGAGAAGCTGCGGTGGAGACGTCCATGGTCTCGACAGAACCGACGCTAAACCGGGACGCCCCCGACAGGTTGGAGCGGTCAATGGAGCTGCAGTAGCTGCGGAAAGCTACGATATTCCGCGGCTTGAGGAACGACGGCGACTGTGCGACCTGATCGGGGAGCCGGTTGAGAAAGGAGCACTGAGATCTGATCCAGCCAACGTTACCGAGTTTGGGTGTTCCGGTGGTGACAGCAGACGGAGTTTGTGGGAGTGATTCAGTGATGGACATGTCTGTATTCCCCTCTTGCTCCGCGTTCCTGTTTTTGGAACACTTGCTTGGCTTGACAGATGCCCGGCTGTCGATAATGAGCGACGTTTCGTGCATGGACCCGTCAGAGTCGAGGCTCAGGCTCCTGCAAATGTCGCTGTTCTCATCAAGCGGCGACGTGGAACTCGAATGAGACTGATCTTCGGCTCCGTCTTCAAACACCTCCTCTGTCGGCTCCTCCAGCTCAGCGAACAGGCTTTTGGCCACAACAATGGGGCTGGAGCGCTTCGGGATCCGGTCTCCAGCTAACCCGATCCCCTTGGCCATGAAGTCATCTATCTGGATGGTGCAAAATGTTCCAGTGAGGCCGGTGTTAAACCTCGCCGCCTCCTCTGGAATCTCGCAGCATCTCTCATAAGCGGCATTACTCTTCTTGGCTCGGATCTCACAAAGCTCGGGGCTTCTCTCCACGTCGGAAAATCTTCTCTTTGCAGACGGACACATTTCCTCCGGAGCTGTGGAAACAGACTCCTGTTGGTTTGCACGAGGCGTCTTTTCTGCGAGATGGTCTGGATCCGAGAGAGCGCTGGTGGCCAGCTTTAAGGCCATGTACGCCTGTTTAGGCCCTTTGGACTCAGAATAACTTCTCCCCTTCTGTTCATTAGCATGTTCATTTTCTTTCTGAAGATGAAAGATAAAAAGGAAAGTTAATGTCACCTAATGAAGGCAGATCATCAGCATCCAATCCAATTGTATCTGCTTACATCTACACTAAAAACGTCACTAAAGCGTCTGCAATGAGGAACTATTTTAAACTACATAATAAAATTAAGATTTGGAGGTGACAAAGTTAGTCAGGACTCCCCTAATCAAAACATAACATTGTTTAATAGACTGTAAATGACATGCAGTCTAAGATCACTGACCTCCTCACACTCCCACAGTGGACTGATGCCACCTTCAGTGTCGGTGGTGCTGCCTGCACTTATCGTCTCAAACCTCTTCCTGGTCTTCAGCAGCGAGGGAGTCAGGTTTTTAGCCAGGTTGTGAGGGCTGAACATCATATTGTTGGGTCCTATAGAGACAATACAGACACAATGTTTCAACACACTTTCAATGCCAAGCTCTCACCATGAGTCAATGCTACGCACACGCCTCCTTTTATAAAAAACAGTTGTTGCATAACCAGTCATTCCACAACGGTAATTAATGGGCAGAGAGAGAAAAAAAAGCCAAGATGTGCATCTCTTAATTAACTATAATGACCCGTTTTCCAAGGAACCGGAGAGTAATGCTGATCTTTTTTCCTCATCAAGGGAGAACCAAGAGAGCTATTCCTGTGTTTGATTTTGCCACAGGACATGGGACTGGACACAGCGGATGCGCTGCAGTGACGCTTGCTTTCTCCTGCAGGTGTATTCTGTGTTTGATTAAAACAAAAAGGAAGAGTCATTATTCAATAACTATGCATAAAGCATGCATTTCACCAGGCAATATTATATTAATTCACTTACAAATCCAATGGCGCTGATTAAGGAGAGGACTTGACCCGGGGTGCGGAAGTAATCTTGTCTTGGTTGGGCCAAAGATGGAGTAGTAAGGATATCCATGAGACTCAGCTCTGATAGAGATGAAATAAAGGAAATGTTACAGACATTACAAGCAGGGATAGTCACAATTTGTTCAAGTGTCCAGCTGGTGGGACTCATACCGTGGTCAAGCTTGACTTTAGAGAGGCCGAAGTCGGTCAGTTTGATGTGACCTTTGTTGCATATAAGCATGTTGTCTGGCTTCAAGTCCCTAAAAAAAAAAAAAAATTCCAGGTCACACAATACATCTCACCAGGCGGATAAATCAGTATTATACACATGAACTGACATTAAATTGTACCTGTGGATTATACCATGACGGTGGAGGTAGTCCAAAGCCAATGCAACCTCTGAAAGGTATTTCACAGACATATCCTGGTCGAAGTATCCATAGATGTGAAGCAGAGATTTGACATCTCCACCAATGAGGTATTCCATCACCTGTAAGTCACATGCAAATTAAACTTAAGTAGTAACTTTAGATGGGTTGTGTGCAAATGTCATTATTTGGTATTCTTGGTGTTACCAGGTAGATCTTGGTGGCTGTCTGAAGGGAGTAGAACAGGTGAACCACGAAGGGGCTTTTACTCAAAGCAAGTGCATCTCTCTCTGCCTTCATCTGGCCCGTCATATTTTTGTCCACCATGTCTGCTTTCTTCATCATCTAAAGAAAAAAAAAATAAAAATAAAAAATATATATATATATATATATATAGAGAGAGAGTAATTTAAATTAAACTATAATGAGCATCATGGATTCACAGTAGTCAAAGTCCAAATAAACTCACCTTAATGGCATATAATCGCGTATTGCACTTCTTCCGTGCAAGGTAGACTTTGCCAAAAGCACCGCGGCTGATGGGCTTCAAAACGGTGAAATCCTCGATTGAAGGCGGTTTAGGAACCTCCACCGACTTATCATTTGCAGTAGAGTCGTGCTTTTCATCGGCGTCCATTTTTATTAATAAACGTTTGTCAATTGAGGAATTGGGTTGCGTCTGCAACAGCCAGCTAGCTCAGAGTAAACACTTGCATGTTAAAACAACAATCTCAGGTTTGTTTTGAATTTTTTTGAATTCGCTGCTCTTTGGGGTCCTCTGACGTCCGTTCGATTTAGCTGTTCAACTACTTGCCTGTATGCAAATCCTAATATTATCTTGATGTGGGCTGTAATTAAGTGCCGGTTATTCATTGTATACGTCGAATTGCTGAATGTATTAACATTTATCAAGATAAGGTAGCTAGTATTTAAAGATATGGTGTAGTATTTCTGTATATATATTTTTGTATTGTATTTTTTGTTGCTTTCTCTTAATTTTGTTTATTTTATTTTGCTCCAAGCTGCTGTGTGTTGACATGTGTATTTCATTCATCAAATACTCATATATATATATATCTTAATATTTTTATATTTTCATTTTAATCAGGCAGTAAGGAACACACACACACACACACACACACACACACACGATGTGGCTAAACATATAAATTGTGTAACATTCAAGCTTATTATCCCTGTAGGATAAATAAAGAAAACATTTAAATAAGTAATAATAGTAATATTTCTGTCAAACATCTTTTTTATTCATCTGATTTGAATAAACTTTGGCTGTTTGGGGTCCACAAATTGACGATGTAATGACGCAAGATGCACCCAGTAGTAAATCCCGACATGACGTCATATTGTAGTCCATTTGACCCTCAGATGCCGGAGAATCCATTTGCAGTTTGTTAGCTAACGTTAATCTGCTGAAAGTTGTGTAACGAGGAAAACAAAAAGGACACCCCGCTCGCAGGAGGACTCGTTCGATAGAGGGACTCTCTCCTCACACAGCAAACATCCTTCTAAGCTCCTACATTTGAATTTAATAATGTTTTCACTGTCAACGTCGTTTCAGCCACAGCAGGTAAGCCTGACTGGATAGCGGATTGTTTTATCAAGCTAGCTAATGTGTATTCTTCTGTCAACGTAGTTAGAAAGTCAGCGGTGTACGGGACAGACTGTTGTGGGAGGTGTTATAGCAATAACGAGCTCTGTCTGTCGTGTGTGTGTGTGTGTGTATGTATATATTATATATTCTGTTATGGTCAATGACAACCTAGCTCAGCTAACGTTAGCATTAACAAGTCAACGGTAGATCTCTTCATAAGCAGCCCACACTTACGTCACGTTATCAGAGTGAAGTGTTTCAGAGCACGTACGGGGATTTTTTTTTTTACCTGATTTGATATGTTTAGGTTTAAAGTAAATTGACATTTCAGGTTCAGGTTACATAACTGGAACACGTCTGACGTATGTGCACTGATGTAAGCGTCCTGGCTGGAAGAGTTACATGAAATAAACATCAACTTATGCGAGTGTTGAGTCCATGCAGTGACAGAAGGATCCCATCGGGACTGTTCCTCATCCTCCTCTTTGTTTACCTTCCAGATGATAGTGCCCATCAGCCAGCTCATCAACGCCCTCCACTCTCTGAAGAGCTCGGCCACAGCTTCAGTACAGACACTGCACAAAGACTACATTCCAGAGCACAGTTCCTATCTTAAAGAGGTGAGACACGGATACATGACATGATCTCATGAGGGTACAAAAAGTATTTCAATGTGTTACCCTATTGTTCACTGTTTACGTTGGAGAACATACAGTAAACAATAGCTTTGTCTTAAAAAGCCAAGCACATGCAATTATTGTCTCAGAAAGGTTTAGATAACTACTTTTGCCGTCCTCTCTCCGCAGCCCAGTGTGAGTCTGAGGGATCTGGGCCTGTCAGAGATCCGGGTGAGTCAGCTGGACGAGCTGGTCAGCAGGTTGTTGCCTCTACCGGGATCAGAAGAACCTCCTGCTGTTTCCTCCGTATGGAGGTCAAGTCACGTTTCTGCCGACAGCTTCTTTCACAACAAGCACGGTGAGCGGCTCAGGTTTCCCAGCTTTCTCAGATAATCGCACTCCTATGAAAAAATGTTACACATTTGTCAATATATTCTATCATGTAATTATGTAAAGAAACCCTTTTTTTTTTTTTTGTCTGACAGGGTTTTCACACAGAAGGTTGGGAGTGTTTGGCTCCCATATACTGCACAGACAACACCACGGTCCTCTAAGAGAAGCTTGCTCAGAGCTACAATTCTTGCCTAGTAAGAAACAATACTAAACCTGCTGTGTGTAAGTTATCTATGTGTATTAAAAGCTTGACATTTTAGGGTAGTGTTGATCGGCGTGGGTCTCTATTTGTAGTATGGGTCCAGAGTCGGGGTTTCAAGACTCTCCAATCAAAGACCAGACGGACAAGGTCCAGTTATGACGGTCCGGTGGAGTCAGAGGCCTACATGCCATCCTTCATGAAGGTCAGCGATTCTATCGGGACCTATTGAAAGGATCCGTGTTACCAAAATAATTATGGGCGGATTAGGAAGTGAAAAGGGCAGATTTTTGACCAACCAACTGTATTTTCCCCTCACAGGGATTTCTTCAGAGGGAAAAGATACCAGAAGCACAGTCACTGGACCAGCTGACGAAGCAACAGAACCTTCCTGTTAACCAGCATGAAGCCTTCAAGTCGGGTTTCACTGAGGGGTTCATGAAGTCTCAGGCCTATACTCAGAGAACACAAGGCATGTGGCTCACTTACTTAACCATCGGGCACTACAGTTATATTTTAGGATGAAAGGGAACCTCATTAGGTTATGATTGACATGAAGAACGAATATTTGTGCTCTCGTTTTACAGACTCGCTGAGGAGAACCAGGTTGATCCTGTTGGTCTTTCTACTTCTTGGTATTTACGGCTTATCAAGAACCCCGTTTCTCTCGGGTAAAGGCTCCTTTTCTGATGCTGGTTTGTTGGTTTTTATTCTCTCCCATGCATGCAAATCACCTCACGACCTCACATGCACCCTGCAAAGAGATCAAAGCCTCTCGGTGTTTTACTTGAGCCCATTTACAGCTGAAATATTTGATGTTGGTTTTTAATGTGTACCTTTTTAAGGTAATACCTTACAGTAGCTGATAAGATATGAGGTCTCTCTTGCAGTGTGCATGTAGAGTTTGACTGATTATTCTGCTGTGTAGTAATACTTGAATATCTATTTCAACTATGTATGTTTTCATGGATGTATTTGAATACATTTGGATCTTCGTATTTACATTTGTGCCACAGTAAGGATATTGTAACCAACAGTTATAGTCTGGACGGTTTTTCCGGCGTACTTGTACTGATCTGGTTGTGTTTTGGGATTTGACAGTGAGGTTCCGCACCACATCTGGTCTCGACTCGGCGGTCGACCCCATCCAGGCGAAGAATGTGACATTTGAGAATGTCAAAGGCGTGGAGGAGGCGAAGAATGAATTGAAAGAAGTCGTCGACTTCCTCAAGAACCCCCAGAAATTTACTGTTCTGGGTGGAAAGCTGCCGAAAGGTATTGTATGTCTTCTCCACACGCGTCAGTTCTTCTGTTTTTAATTGTGCAGGAAATTAATGCAAAAATGTGTCAATTGGTGTTGTCCTATATGTTGTTATTTTATACTAATTAGCTCCCTCTCTTCTCCTCTCAGGGATCCTCCTGGTCGGTCCACCGGGCACAGGAAAGACTCTGTTGGCCCGGGCCGTGGCCGGAGAGGCCGACGTGCCTTTCTACTACGCCTCCGGATCAGAGTTCGATGAGATGTTCGTGGGCGTCGGTGCGAGTCGAATCAGGAACCTTTTCAGTAAGTTTGCTGAACGTGAGAAAAACGTGAGCGACCAGTTGAAGGTGTATCCAAACAACTACAATCCTTTTCTTCTTCTTCTGTGGTTTGCAGAAGAGGCGAAATGTAATGCTCCCTGTGTCATCTTCATTGACGAGTTGGACAGCGTCGGCGGGAAAAGAATCGAGTCTCCGATGCATCCCTATTCTAGACAAACCATCAACCAGCTGCTGGCTGAAATGGACGGGTCAGTTTTCTGCCTTCTTTTTAAAACTGCAGCGTGGCGATCAAGAAGTTTCACTTCTTCCACTCAATGTTTTGGTCTTTTACAGGTTTAAACCAAATGAAGGAGTCATCGTTATTGGCGCTACAAACTTTGCAGAGGCTTTGGATAAGTATGTTTACTTCCATATAATTCTACTGGAACCATTTCATGCACACAAATAACAAAAAATATACTCTGTATGTATACTATCGACTACACCTAGACAACAACTCTAAAGTCATACAATCATGTTTACACGATTTCTTATAGTTGCTTCAAATGAAGGTGAATTCGAACCTTAGCTTTGATTTCTGTATCTGAAAACATACTTCATACTCTACAAAACTCGTATTTAATAGAATTGAAGCAGTAAAGTCATGTAATTTAGCAGAAAAGAAGAGTATGTGCTGTGAATCTTAACACTACTTTGCTGCTACTTTCCAGCGCTCTGGTGAGGCCAGGGAGGTTCGACATGCAGGTTACTGTCCCTCGCCCCGATGTGAAAGGACGCACGGAAATTCTCAACTTGTACCTCTCCAAGATCAAAATGGACCCTGGTAGGTCTCAGACATCAAAGTTGGCTTTCTTATCCATCAGCAACCAGAGCTGTAAACCTGTGAGAGAACCTTTGTTTGCCACATCGGTAAAGGACAGCATTGTCTCCTGATCACTGGTCACTTCTTCCATTGTGTTTCCCTTTTCACAGCCGTGGATGCGGCGATTATTGCCCGGGGCACAGTGGGCTTCACCGGGGCCGAGCTGGAGAACCTGGTGAACCAGGCCGCCCTGAAGGCAGCCATGGACGAGAAAGACATGGTGTCAATGAAGGACCTGGAGTTCGCTAAGGACAAGATCATCATGGGTGAATATACACAACACCAGGTTTTGATCTGCTCTGCACCTCCTCGTTAGGAGACGAGAAGGATGTCAAGTCAACGAGAGAAAACCAGGACGGGAGTCGAGTGTTTTAAACTTTTTTTATTTCTGTCTTCGTCACACCAGGCCCCGAGAGGAGGAGTATTGAAATCGACAAGAAGAACAAGACCATCACAGCCTACCATGAGTCCGGCCACGCCATTGTTGCCTTCTACACCAAAGATGCAATGCCCATCAATAAGGCCACGATCATGCCTAGAGGCCCAACTCTCGGCCATGTGAGCTCTTATTTCTCACACTCCTTACCGGTAACGTTTGTGTCACTTTCTTTTGTTAAAACTAAACCTCCAGCTGATCCCTTCTGTCCTCTAGGTGTCCATGCTCCCTGAGAACGACCGCTGGAGTGAGACCAGAGCCCAGCTGCTGGCTCAGATGGACGTCAGTATGGGCGGTCGAGTAGCAGAGGAGCTCATCTTTGGAGACGAATACATCACCACTGGTGCGTGAATACAATAAGTTCATTTAGTTCATGTTTTTGTGTCAGTCCTGTTGATCTACTATATTGTATAACATTGTAAAAGTGTCTCAGAGCTGTGTATGTACGACAAAATACACATGTTGACAGATTAGTATCATTAAGATAAATACACTATTTTCATTGTTTCTGCTGGTATGAAACAAAGACTTTATTCACAACTTTAATGACATTACAATGATGATAGTACATGTTTGATAGTCGTTTGTGATGTAGCGTTAGTTTCAATCTCCTCCTGTTATTGTGCGTTTTAGGAGCCTCCAGTGACTTCGATGGAGCAACCAAAATAGCAAAGATGATGGTGACCAGGTTCGGCATGAGTGACAAGGTAACGTTTTAATTTGTACGGGTAGTGAGGGAACGTTGTGATCCTTTCCACTCACATAGAAGACAGAGTTCTTCACTAAACAGTGCCGTTCTCGGGGCTTTTATTGCTGAGGGGTGTGACCTTTTGTTTACAGCATATTCAAGTGTTTGCACAAAGCCACTTGCAAAATCTAAATGTTTGATGCGTGTCTCCATCAGAGGACTGGGACACTGATGTATTGTTGAGTTGGAATGAAAACCTGCAGTCCTCTAACATTAGTATAACCCATAATTACACCCAAGTCTGGACTCGGCTCATAATGTTCAGTAACTACAAGTGACTAAGGCTTGAGAAGCTCTATTGTTCGTTCAACCTAAAGGGTGTAATTTGGGTTTTGCTGCAGCTTGGTGTGATGACCTACGGTGACGTGACCAAGCAGAGCCCCGAGACGCAAGCTATCATCGAACAGGAAATCAGGGCGTTGCTGAATGTGAGTGTTCCCGCAGCGCTCTCAAATTTACTTTAATTTGCACATATTTATCCATTTCTTACTCACCAATCCTTCCTCTTCCCTCCAGGACTCGTATGAACGTGCCAGAAACATCCTGAAGACTTACAGCAACGAGCACAAGAAGCTAGCGGACGCCCTGCTGGCCCATGAAACTCTGGATGCCAAAGAGATCAAGCTGGTGCTGGAGGGCAAATCACTGGAGCAGATGATACCTCAGTAGAGACTTTAGACTCTTGTATCATGTATATACGAAGCTGTGCAAACGACCCACGGGCCTTTTGGAGGCCTTGTATTTCATTTGTATTCCTCTTATTTTATCTATGTGAAGATGACACTGAAATGATGTTTCACCCCTAATTTTTGTTTTCATTTGTCTTGCATTTCCTATAGAGAAGACTTCTGGTTTCACAGCGATTTTTAAAGCACCCAGTGTAATGGGATGGAAATACATATTCTACTAAAGTTCACAAGGTGTGTGAGGGGCTTGTTGTCCTTTTACTCTGAAGACGGATGGTTTCTGTAGTTTTATGCATCGGTCATATTTGGTCTCATAACAAGGTTCTCAGGCAAATGCATTTGACAAAGCTCACAGTTGATCAAGATGAGATGAATGATTTCATGTACGTCTGTCTCATTTTAAATTTGTACAGACTGGTGAGCACCATAGGACCTTAAAGTACCTCAATCTAGAATGTACCATTTGGCTGTAGCACGGTACAGGTGATACCGCTGTTCATATGTAGTTTATTTCTCTAACTGATGTCTTTCAGTTGCATCAATTTAGTTTCTTATTTATTTAAGTGCCCAAAGGTGTTTTCTTTTTCTGAAATTAGTGAGAGGCCCTGATGCCCTATTTTAAGCTCACATGTAGCTGTTAAATGAGGGGAAATGTGTATGTATGCGTGTAAAATGACTGACTTTGCTTCAGTTTGTTCCTTTTAAAAGGCCTTCTTGGAGCTCAAATAAAGGTTACCTTTACTCATGGATGTGTTCAGTTACTCAGTACATGACTCAAGTGAAGCTCTGATATTAGCCACTTCAGATCAGGAGTGGTTTATGTAGCTTACATGGCTAATGTGTCAGCAAACAGTCCCTTATTTACACATGCAGCTGGGAAACATTAGCGTTCATTTGGAGATGAATGAGATACTGTCTCAGTATTTATTTTCCTCCTGGTTCTCTGCAACTTCCGAGTGAAATATCTGGCTTTTTAAGTTGCTAACGTCAGTCTGCTGGTAGGGGCTGTACAGATAACTCAGCAATTTACAATAAACAGCTGCTACTGCTGGAAATGAGATTGATGACAGCAGTGAGACTGAATTAAAAAAAGTTACAGGTCTTCAAACTATAAGAAGCTCCTTAAAGCTGAGGGGGAACTGCTAAGTTGGTTCATCATTCAGTGACACCTTTCACTCAGGTGGCACATTGTCATTTAGTTACAGCCTTCAGTAACTCCCTTACTTTGTTAGTCTTACGCTAAAACAGTTTAAATGAATGTGTCCCCATAATCACAAGCAGAGACAGGATTTGACACTGATGCAAGCATTCAGACTTTTAACCCAGAACTTAGTTGAAGCACCTTTGATGACAGTCTCAAATCTTCATGGTATGAGAGTTTGAACACCTGGATTTGGGGATTCTCTGCAGCTTCTCTCAAGCTCTTCTCAGTTTAGATGGGGACCGTCGGTGGACAGCTATTTTCAGGTCTTTCCAGAGATGTTCGATTGGGTTCAAGTCCGGCTTGTTTCTCAGTCCAAGAGTCCTTTAAGTGCAAAGGAGGCCATTGTGCTCGTGGGAACCGTCAATGCTTCAGAATTGTTTTTGTCGCCTTCCCCAGAGCTGTGCTTCGACACAACTCTATCTCTGAGTTGTTGCAGGAAGTTCCTTTGACCGCACAGCTTGTTTTTTTGCTCTGATATGTGTTGTCTGCCGTGAGTCCTTATATAGACAGGTGTGTGTCTTTCCGAATCATGTCCAATCAATTGAATTCACCACTTGTGGACACCAATCAAGGCATAGCAACACCTCCAGATGATCAGGAGAAATTGGAGCCACCTGAGCTGAATTTCATAGCAAAGGATCTTTATACTTATTTATTTTTCTTGTTAAATAAATGAGCAAATAAATCCTGTTTTTACTTTGTTATTATGGGATATTGAGTGATGGTTGATGAGAGAAATAATTAGTTTAAAACAATTTTAGCATAAGGTTGCAACATAAATATGAGAAAGTGAAGGGATTTACATATTTTCTCAATTCACTGTATTGTATAATATCAATTAGACTGGCTTTAACATAAAGACTAGTTAACGCTGTCATGAGACATTAATTCATCAGCATGCATGTATCTGATTTGTTGGCCACTGATATGTTGTTCTAGGGTTTCTTTGTTTAAGCATACTTTTTAATTAAATTGAAAAGAAAAATGTCTGACTCGTTCTGAATCTCTGTTAACAGCTGATCAATGCATCCTTATCCACCGTAATGATGCTGTGTTTAAGAACCATGAAGTAAACGTTTTACTATTTCCTTTCAGAGACGATGTGACCACAGGTTCCCGTTGAAGAGGACTTTGTTATCTGCCAGTGATAAGCAGACTGTAGTATACACTGTTTTCTTTTGTGGAAATAAGAACAAAAACGTAGTCACTACTGCCTTTCAATGATCTTAAGTTACAATTAGTGCATTTAGTTCCAGGTGAAGGCATCTGAGATGCAACAAGGCAGAGCTCTTGTCCCTTCTCATGGCACAGTGTTTAAAAAGGATGGGAGGCACAGCAGCTCTACTTCCGGCTAAAGACAGCAGCCTGGACTGAACATTAAGCTTCACTATGGAGAGGCTTACATTTTTACTTTGGCTTTTAGAATAAAGCAACCAAGACCCCGGAGCAACTTCACTACTATCTTAAAGGAACAATGGAGGATGCAGACGATGACATAGCTGTTGTCGGGGTTGGATGCAACTTTCCTGGAGGTATGATGCAAGCATTTTGAATTTCTAAATGTTTGTTTCCAGTTGTCTTAAGGTGAATCATAGGTTTTGTGGTTTGTTTTATTATAGGTGAAGGGTTGGACAACTTCTGGAGGGTCTTGTTGGAGGGAAAGAACTGTGTTGTAGATATTCCAGCAGAGAGATTTGACACCACTTTCTGGTACGATGGCGATGATAGCAAACCCGGAAAGACACAGACAACCAAAGCAGCTCTTATAGAAGGGTAAGCATCGTCTTTTTTAAGATTGTGTGTTAATCCTTCTATTGAAAAATATTTGAATTGTGATGGATCTGCTTTTTTTTTTTATATTTCAGCTTTAATGAGTTTGATCACAAGTTTTTTGGCATTACTGAAGCAGAGGCTGAATTCATGGACCCTCAGCAGAAACTCCTTCTGCAGTGCACATACAGGGCATTAGAAGACGCGGGAGTGTCTATGGAACGCATCAGTGGAAGCAGGACTGGAGTTTACATAGGTGACCACTATCACCTATTATATTTTTAACACTAGAATTGCCAGGAGTCACTGTATACCTAAAAATGTACCCCCGTTAGAATGCACTGATTCTCAAGGTACAAGGTTCAGTTATTTATTGTTATTGTTATCTTCCTTTTTTGCAACTCAGAACAACAGTCAACCCAGGACGCAACGCTCAGTCCTGAAACCATTGTATTGTGCAAGTCTAATGCTTGATGTGCATCCATGAATGGTTCTCTTGTCCATAGTGAAGGTTAGCCTATGACTTATAATGTAACTTTTTAACAATAGGGGTGCTAAATAACATACTTTTAGTAAAAGTCACATACTTTTTATTGAAACAAAGTCCAAAAGTTTAAATCGGAAAACACAGGTGGGTACATTTTACCTGATGGCGGTTCTAGTGGTAAAACAAGCACAATTTCAAAATACACAATTTGTGATGTATACTCTGCTTTTATAATAATGTTGCAGGTCTGATGAACAGGGATTACGAGATACTTCAAAGCAACAGTCCTACAACGATAACCCACTACAATGGCACTGGGACTGCTATGAGTGTGGCAGCCAATAGACTATCCTTCACCTTCAACCTCACTGGCCCTTCTCTTGCTATTGACAGTGCCTGTTCTTCATCTTTGGTGGCTCTACATTTAGCCTGCCAGGCTATAAAGCAAGGTATTTAGTTCCCTTTTCCCCTACAAATGTCATGCCCGAGGGCAAGATAATCCTCATTTAAATGTTCCATATTTAATTGTACTTTCTTTTTCGACTAGGAGACTGTGAGATGGCTCTTTGTGGAGGTGTCAGTTGTATAATAGAGCCCAGAGTGTTTGTTGCTCTGAGCAAGGCCAAGATGATCTCACCTGAAGGGACCAGCAAACCTTTCTCCAGCAGAGCAGATGGCTATGGTAGAGGAGAGGGCTGCGGGGTTGTTCTCCTGAAGCCGCTGAAAAATGTAAGCAAGCATTGTGTATATTTCTTTACAGTCATTACATGCCATTGATAAACTGCAAACAATACCGGGTTGCATGCTAATAGTGTGACTTTCTATACAAAGGCGATGAAAGACTGCAACAAAATATGGGGTATCGTCAGCAAAACAGCGGTCAACCAAGATGGACACTCAGTCACTCCAATCACCAAACCCTCCATGACTCAACAACAGGAGCTGCTGCAAAGACTCTACTCAGAGTCTGACCTTGCACATGTCCAGTACATAGAGGCACATGGGACTGGAACACCAGTTGGAGATCCGATAGAGGCAGGAAGCATTTCAAACGTCATCGCTAAATCCAGACCTCCTGGTTCAGAGACATTGCGTATCGGCTCTGTGAAGGGCAACATTGGACACACAGAATCTGCTGCAGGTGTGGCCGGACTCATTAAGGTACTCCTAATGATGAAACATGAGACCATTGTGCCCTCTGTTTTCTACTCAGAAGACAATGCCAGTGTAGATGTAAAAGCTTTGAGTATAAGTATTCCGGTTAAAGCTGAAAGATGGGAGACCAAGGGGTCAATAGGAAGGGTAGCTGGGATCAACAGCTTTGGGTTTGGAGGCACGAATTCACATGTGATTATAAGAGAGTACAGAAAGACCACTGAACCCACTCAGATCCCAAAAAGCTGTCCAAAACTCTTTGTAATATCTGCAGCCTTTGAGAAATCGTTTATCCTGTCCATCACTGACACCCACCAGAGGCTTTGCCGCAATCAATCAGTTGATTTACAGGCACTGTCATACACTTCAGCATGTGGAAGGAGTCATTCTAGACACAAATATAGGAAGGCCTTCCCAATATCTTCCCTCTCAGATTTAGAACAACGGCTAACATCTGCATTGAAAACAAATGTTGACTCAATAAGGTCTGACATCCAGGTGCTCTTTGTGTTTTGTGGAAATGGGGTTGCTTACAGGGGTATGTGCAAGCAGCTCCTGAGAGATGTTCCTATTTTTAGAGACAAGGTCAGAGCAGTTGAGGATCTGTTTCAGAGTCATAAAAGCATCAGCATCAGCCGGTGGCTTGCTGGTGAATACGATAATGATGTTTTGAGCAAGCCAGATGTCGTCCAGCCTCTTCTTTTTGTGATTCAAGTAGGCATTGCCGCTCTCCTAAAACACTGGGGTGTCACACCGGATGCCGTGCTTGGGCATTCCGTTGGTGAGGTTGCTGCCGCTCACTGTTCTGGACTCTTGTCTCTCGAGGACGCCGTGAAAGTGGTGTACCACCGCAGCACTCTCCAGAGTAAGGTCACAGGGGGGAAAATGCTTGTTGTTGGTAATGTAGCTGTTGAAAAGGTATTACAATTCCTTCCAGAGTTTTCTGGGAAAATTTGTGTTGCAGCATTCAACAGCCCCCAGTCCTGCACTCTGTCAGGGGATGCAGATGCTATAGACATCCTTCATCAGAGGCTGAAGATGTTTACGGAAGAAAATCTCTTCCTCCATGAGTTGGATGTGCCAGCAGCATACCATAGCCATATGATGGATCCTATACTTGATGACATTGAGAAAAGTATTGAGCCCTTGGATGCCAACAACAAAGAGTGCAAACTCTTTTCAACGGTGACTGGAGACAGTTGTTCAGATGGCGACTTTAGAACAGGCAGCTACTGGGCAAGGAACATTCGAGAGCCTGTCTTATTTGAGCAAACACTGCGTGCTGCCACCAAAGACAAGCAATCAAGGGCAAACGTGGTCTTTGTGGAGATTGGACCTCGTAGGGCTCTTCAAAGAAACATACTTGAAACTTTGGGGAAAAACACCATAGTTCTTTCCTCTGTCCAGCCAGAGAAAGATTACGACACAATCTTGTCTACCGTAGGAAAACTATTTGAACTGGGCATCAGTGTGGACTGGCATCAGCTCTACAGGGGTTGTGAGACATTGCCCACAGTTCTTCCAGTCTATCAGTTTGTCAACACGAAGAAAGAATTGAATTTTGAAGCTTTGAGAAAAGGTGGTGACTCATCTGCCTTTCCCCCCCATAAGCTCATATCCCAAACAAAGCAGGATAACAAAGAGTACATGTGCAACCTCTCATTAGATACTGCTCCGTATCTTTGGGAGCATAAAAATAATGGTGTTTCCATTGTGCCAGGCGCGTTCTATGTTGAGCTAGCTTATGCCTCAGTGATGGCAAGTTTAAGGCCCAGGAAACCGGTTTCACAGCTCCAGCTCAGTGTAAGATTTGAGAGTCTGTTTACACTTAGCTCAAACTGTCATCAGTTGAAAGTGACACTGGAGCATGCAGAGAATGGAGGTTCATTTAAAATACAGTCTTCTGTCGCAACACATACCTCCGGCACATACAGGTGTGCAGATGGCCAACCGCTGTTAGAAGAACCAACTATTTGTCTTGACATGATCTCCCAAAGGTGCAAATGGGTTATGAAGAGAAAAGAGATTTATTCAATTCTTTCTCTCGCAGGATTTGAATATGGAGCTGTCTTCAAACAGCTTAATGATGTGCATTTTGGAGATGAATTCAAGGAAGCTGTGACAGCAATTCAGGTCCCTGGTGAACTTCTACCACACCTTCATGAGTCTTTCATTCACCCTGTGTTATTGGACTATTTCTTGCAAATGACTGCTGTGGTAGCTATTGGACGGCTAACAGCAAAGCAGGGATTCCCCTCAGCTATCGGTAGTGTAGCCATATCAGGACCACTACAAGAAGAAATGGTCATGTACTTACGAGCCACTCAAGAGAGTCCAGACTTCTTGGATGTATGTGGTAGCTTTTCCACCCCACAGGGTCATGTACTGGTGGAACTTAAGGGGGTGAGGATCTCATTTTTGGGCAATAGCTTGAGTGCTCTTCAGTCACGGTTCTTCCACAATGAAATAACTGCAATTCCTGACACAAGAGACTTGCAAAATTGCAAGATAAAAGCAATCGTTTTTGAAGACAAACTTGGCGTAGCTAAAGGGCTGAAGCCATACATACACCCAGAGTCAGCACTTGTGGAGAGCAGAGAGCATTGGATGGCAGACCAAGTTCAAAATGTAGTGTTCGATACACTTACCACCAACGCTGATATAGGAAATGTTCTCTTCATCTGGGGTGTAGAGGACCTCAGTCACTTGTCATCTGAGAAGATGCTTGACTGCTTGGTGAATTGCTGCGAGCTGTTTCGCCAGATTGTTTTAGCCTTAAAAGAGAGCAAACGCTCTTGCACTGTCCGCGTCATTACCTATAGATCAACAGAAAAGAGTGTGGACCATGTCAGTCCTGGTTTTGTGCTGTCTGGTATGACAAGGGCTTGTGCAGCAGAGATGGTGGGTCTCTCTTTTCAACTGATTGACCTTGCTTCTGTGACCAGTGCAGACATTGAAATGCTTGTTTGTGTGATAAACACCAGCAAAGAACAAGAGGTTGTGATCAGCAAAGGCCAAGCATTGACAACAAGAATAGCACGGACGCCCATGAGGGACGGGGCTTTATGTGAAGGTGACATGCACTCAGTAAATGTGAACGACTTTGTTCTACAGACAACTGATCCATACAGAATGGCTCACTTGTCTGCCATCCCCTACGACACAAATGCAAATTCTATCCAAGAGAAGTCAGTTGAGATTCAGATAACCAATGTATGCGTGCATTCATCTGATTACTTTCCCGTCACCACATCACATTTGAACTTTGGCAAGACGATGTATTGGAACAAGCACACGTCACAGAATCACAAGCTTCTCGCTTTAGATTTTAGTGGCATTGTCACAGCTGTTGGGAAAGATGTTCACAGTCTAAGAGTGGGAGATCATATTGCTTCATGTTATCCAGTTGCTGCCACTGCAAAGATTATGATTCCCGAAGCTGTGTGCTACAGCACAAAGAGACTCCCGTTTCTGAAAGAGACTCCGTGTGTGTCTTACTTCATACTCGCATGGGAGATCCTGCAGAAAATGCTGTTTACGGTAAAACAACAACACAGGAGGCTGAAAATCATCTCCTCCAACTCAGCCTCTGCTCTGATAAAAGTTTTGGCCCTGACGGCAAACAGGTCCGGCTGGAATGTTTCCTCTCTGTCACATTTCAAAGGAGAATCTCTACATTTTGATCAGAGCCATGCATTTGTTTTTCTGCCCCCGTTCGATCACTCTTGGCAAGGGATGCATGACAGCGGAAGTCATGACAGACACATTATTTTTGTATATAGCAATCACATGTCATCCTCCCTCTCCGCAAACATGTTTGCACTAAATAGTGAACACATCCATGTTCATAAACTTGATGTGGCTAATGTTCTCCAGAGAGCCAGTCTGCAAGTGCAAAACAGGGATATCTGTAATTGGCTATTGTCATTAGTCTTTGATACAGTATCTCTACCTTTGAAAAGAGAGACTTTTCAATTATCTAGCATAAAAGAGTCTCAGAACGATGCAGATGCTGAGTCTTACTTCACAACAAAGACGGTGCAGCAAGTTGTTCTAGATCATGGAGAGCCTGATTGTCAAATGTCAGATATCCCTTTGCTTACAGGGTCTGGACAACTCTTTAAACAAAGTTGTGTTTATATTGTCACTGGAGGTCTCTCAGGTTTGGGATTTGAGACAGTCAAATTCATTGCCTATAATGGGGGAGGTTGTATTGCAACACTGTCCAGAAGTACTCTGACTGATGAAATACAGTTTGAAATGGAACTCCTCCAGAGAAGATACGGGGTGACAATCATGAATGTCAAATGTGACGTTTCTGTGTCGATGCAGGTCGTGGACGCGATCTCAAATATCGAACAAAGATTCTCATTGTGTCCAATCAAAGGAGTGTTTCACAGTGCTGCAGTATTACATGATGCGTTGATCGAAAACCTTGATGAGGCCCTCTTCAGAAAGGTGCTGCAGCCTAAAGCGAGTGGGGCTCTAAACCTTCACTATGCAACACTTCACAACAAACTGGATTTCTTTGTCTGCTACTCCTCCATCTCCTCATTCATTGGCAATGCCTCACAATGTAACTACGCAGCAGCCAATTCTTTTCTCGACACATTCTGTCATTACAGGAGAAACCTTGGACTTGCTGGACAGTCCATCAACTGGGGTCCTTTGAACCTCGGCCTCTTGTTGAACAAAGACCATTTCCAAAAGTTCCTGGAGGCAAAAGGAATGATGACAATGGATGTGTGTGACGTCCAAGAGGCACTTGAAAAGTGTCTTCTGATGAACAGACCGCAACAAGTCATATGCAAGTTCAACTTCAAAAATCTTTACATTCATGTTCTGTCACAAAATGCGTCTCTCAGAGAGCGTCTGTCAGCGCTGGTGGAAATGGAGCTAAAGGATGAACTAAGTAATGAACCCAGGGTTCAGCATTTGTCCTCCGCACATGAAAGTGTGAGAACAATTGTCAGTGACATCAGCAACGTTAGCGTGGATGAGCTGGATGATGACTTGGCTCTGTGTGCACTGGGTATTGACTCGATGTTGGCCATGACACTACAGAATAAGATTTTCCAAGAGACAGGCGTAAATGTACCTTTGGTTAAAATATTGGACCCCAACTGCACACTGGCCACTTTGGCAGCTATTGTAAAGAATAATGGATAGTTTCAATGGACCGCATCAAATAATATTCTGAGACTGCACTCACTGCTGTGGTTTTGTTCTCAGTCAGATTGGTTGAAATTATTTGGAGTAGGCTTGTTTGTACAAATCTATCACAATATTTTATAGTTAGTAAGTATGTGTTATAGTTGGTTTTTCCACTGACATCTTGGCTAGGTCACAATTGTTGAATATAACTCAGTACTAACTTCTTTGTAATGTTTATATATGTATGCTGCTGACAAGTCTTCTGTGGTAGATCTGTACAATAAATCAAAATTTAATAAAACAAAAAATTTGTGTTATTTGTAACATATTTAACATTTGTGATCACTGAAGTACAGCTGACTTTCTCAAAATAGGCCTTCGTGATTCAATTTGGAGCTGTACCTTGCCAGTTTAATTAAATTGCAATTAAGTAATCTGCATGAAATATTTATGAATTAATAAACCAACCTTATCAAGTGCATGGATAAATTGGCAGCTTGCTTTATTGTGTCATGAAGAGGCAACAAATAAAAACAATAAAATTAATTAGTATCACGTTTTTTTTCACTTCAGTGATGGTCATGAAAATGTTCTTTGATGTCAAAAATGTTTTACATTAATTGCAACACCAAATATCTATAGTGTCAAAACTCCTCAGAATAGTGGTAGTCACAATTTCTAGATTGATAGAAAGAATTGCTTAATCATACATAATAATAATTAATGTATCTGTTTTCCTTTTATTTGCATGTTTGTCCATGTCTGTGATAAATTAGTGGTTCAATCAGCAAAAGACTCAGTAATCAATGCCCCCAATTGAACATTTCTGCGACATGCCAAAATACTATCACGTTTTGTTCCATCAACATCATAAAAATGATAATCAGAATCAATGAGCTAGCAGTGATAACAACTGGCCATGACTTATGAGAGATGAGTGAATGTAAAATCGGCAGATAAATGTAAGTTGACATTGGAACAAACCCTGTGACAGATTAGAAAAATTACAGACGAGCTTTAAAGATTGATGAAAATTAAGAAAATAATAAGAATGTACATTACATTACCATTTATACTTAAATTCACACTTCTTCACATCAATTATTCACTATTAAATTGTTACTTATCGACAATAATTATGTATTTAATTGTAATGCTGACAGATTCATATTTACAAAATGAATATATCACTAAACAAAATCAGTAAAACTGATACAAAACATCAATGTAAAAAATGTGAGTAAAATAACGGTAGTATTATAACAATGTAATAACATTTCAAACTATAACACCAAAATGAACAAAGACAATAACCACATCCAAAAATGTACAAAACAAGACAACAAAATAGGCAAAATATAGTATGACCATGTGGCATTAACACAAGAATGCTGTTGTATTGCATTGGCTATCATAAGCCTTCTATTGTCTAAGCCTTAAGCCTTATCTGCTTCTTTATTTCATTTTTACAATCTGGTAGAAACTATGCCTTTAACAGGAGGAGACTCTTGGTTATCACTTTCACCGTCACCTTTTTCACTCAGTATAGCTACTATCGTTGATAGCGTGGCATTAGGGTCCAACAGTTTTACCAGAGGCACATTCACACCTCTCTCCTGAAAAATAAGATTCTGCAGAGTCATGGCCTGCATGGAGTCAATGCCTAAAGATGAAAGAGGTGATTCATCTTTCAGCTCACTTTCATCCATGCCGATGGTCTCACAGAGCAGAGAGACGACATAATCTTTAGGTGAGACGGATTCAGATTGTGTAGTTTGAGAGTCTTTCTCTTTGGATTTTTTGAAAGCCTCATCTACCAATGCGGTGAGACGCAAGGTCAAGGCTGCATTTTGAGATAGGATGTTGTACCTGATGTTTCTGAAGTGAAACCTGCAAACAGCCTGTTGGGGTCGATTGAGCACAAGGCATTGCTCCAGACTTTTATGAATCTCAGCCACATCCAACACCATCATCCCCTTTGCCTCCAGAAACCGCTGGAAATGTTCCTTGTTCAAGAGGAGGCCGAGGTTTAGAGCTCCCCAGTTGATAGACTGTCCAGGCAGCCCGAGTTTGCGCCGGTACTGACAGAACAGGTCGAGGAATGTGTTGGCTGCTGCATAGTTTGTCTGTGATGCATTTCCCAGAAAAGCTGAGATTGAAGAGTAACACACAAAGTAATCCAATTGACAGTGCTTTGTTGCATGGTGCAAATTCAGGGCACCGTTTACTTTGGGTTTGAGAACCTTCTCGTAAAGAGATCTGTTAAGGGTCTCAATCAGGCCATCATGTAGGACAACTGCACTGTGAAACACTCCTCTGATTGGACAACCAGGGAATGTCTGGCCGATGACGCCGATAACCTTGTGCACATGCTCGGACATGGATATGTCACACTCCATGGCAGTGATGTGATTTCCACACTGTGTCTCCACATTGTGTATCTCTTGCTGCACATCTACTGTGGGTTTGCTCCTGGAGAGTACGACAACGTACTCACCCCCTCTTTGAGAGATGAACTTGACGGTCTCAAAGCCCAGACCAGAAAGACCACCTGCCACTATGTACACTGCTCTCTTTCGGAAAAGCTGTTTTTTTGTCGGCAACAATGGAATGTCAGATAGCGTACGGCTGACGTCTTTTTCCAGAGCTACAACAGCCAGCTTCTTCGAGTTGAAGTATGACTGTGGTGTCTCTGAATTAAGGCTCTCAATGCTTTCAGATTTCACATTCTGAAAGGTAAAGCTTTCAAGAGCAAATTTCCTGCTCAAGTTCAAGGATTTCAGCCATTGATAAATGTGTGGCCTCTGTGCACTCAAGGATCCTTTTTGCAAAATTACCGGCATCTGAATTGTCTGCACGTGAACACTTTCTTTTACACTTTGGAACATGTCCTGAGCAAGCGAACACTGCATCTGAGATTCACAGATGAAGACAACATGTTGGACACCCGGGAAGTTAGAAATGTTTGCAATCAGAGATTCATCAAATGGAGGCAGGACGACAAACACATCCATTTGACTGACAGCTACAAAAGAGCCATTGCACTGTGTGCCAACAATCACATTCCAACTGGACTTGTAAGAAGTGAGTGCCAAGACTTTCACAAGAGCAGAATCAGGCACAGATGATAGGATTCCTAGATTGTGTTTGGCTCTGGGCAACGCTCTATGCAAGATCTCCCATGCTAATACAAAGTAGGAAACACAGGGTGTTTTTTGAAGGAATGGGAACCGCTTGGTGCTGTAGCACACATCCTCTGGAACTCTTACCTTGCTGGTTGCCACCACAGGGTAACAAGAAGCAATGTGGTCTCCCACTTTCAATTTCCTGACATCTTTCCCAACTGCTGTAATAGTACCACTGAAATCAAGAGCCAGTAGCTTGTGTTTCTGAGATGAGTGTTTGTTCCAGTACAGTGTCTGTCCAAATTTGAGATGTGAAGCACTGACAGGGAAGTAATCAGAGGAATGAACACATATCTTAGTGGGCCGAATTTCAACTGATTTACCCCTGATTGGCTGGTCCTCCTCCTCAAAGACAATGGCACTCAGTTGAGTCATCTTATGTGCTTCCGCTGTCTGAAGGATGCAGGGCTCAGACATCATAGAGGTAAAACTGCCATCTGAACTGTCAATGATCTCGGGTGGAGTACGGACAATGGCAGGTTTCTGAATCAGCCCATCTTTTACCACCAACTCCGGATACTTGCTGCAAGGATGCGATCTTAGGACCTCAGCCAGAGCTGCAATATCCTCAGCAGAGATCGTGCTTATATCGATCAGCTGAAATGAAAGATCTGGTATCTCTGCAGCAAATGATCTCGTCATGCCAGCAAGAGCAAAACCCGGACTCATGTGGTCTACTGTGATGTCAGAGGAACAGTAGGTGACTGCTCTGATGGAGTTTGGGAAGCAAATCCGCTTTAGCTCAAGGACTATTTGGCGGAATGTCTCACAGCAGCTCGCACAATTCTGCATGACAACCTCAGCTGCCAATGAGGTGAGGTCTTCTTTGCCCCACAGAAACAAGACCTCATCAAAGTTTTTCTCAATATCCGTGATATTAAGATTTTCCAAAAGAGAAGGAAACCCATGGCTCAAGATATCTTTTGCATGTGTGAAGGAAACATATCTAGACCTCGAGTCCAAAAATGGCTGCAGGCCTTTAGAGATCCCTAAACGGTCACAGAAGACCAAGGCCTTAGGAGGAGGAACAGATGTGATGCCTTCAGGGATAACTGTAAAGGCATTGTGGTAGAAATACTCCTCAACCACATGAGAGCGACTGCCAAGGTATTTGATTATCACATGCTTCAGTTCAACCAGCACTCTCCCTTCTTTATCCGCAAAGCAGCCACAAATCTCAAAGTGATCTAAGCCAACGTCAATTGCTCTCAGATAGACAATCATCTCCTCTTGCAAGGGTTCAAACACTGTCAAACTTCCTATTTTGGCAGGAAATCCTGGTCTACCAGCAAAAATGTGCTCCACTGTAACTGGGAGAAGCTGCATGAGAAAATCCAGCACAACGGGATGAATACAGTAGTCATGTAACTGAGACTGCAGTTCTTTTGGAACTGTGACTTTTGCAAAAGCCTCCTTGAGATCTTCTCCATAGTGCACATCCCCCTTATTCTGGAAGACATCTCCATACTGAAAGCCTCCTTGAGAGAGATACCCATAGAACTCCTTACAGCTCACTACAGATTTGCATCTTTTGTAGATGGAGTTTAGTGAAATGCACTGCTCCTCAATCAGCCTCTCTTTCTTTGAAACCACTGTGCCCGATGCATACATTGCAGATGGTGAGAGTACCATGAACCTAGTTTCCGTCTCTGTTTGTTCTAGTTGCACCTTCAGTTCTGGTGAATTCTGGGTTAAAACAAATGGACTGTGAAAGCTGACACTGACCTGCAGTGAGCTGAGTGGTACTTTTGGTTTGGCAGTGGCCATGAATGCGGCTAAACCCAACTCAGCATAGAAGGCACCAGGGATGATGGGTACGGTGTTGTGCTTGTGCTCTTTCAGGTAGAAAGAAGAGTCAGACAGCAGATCACAGCTGAAGACGTTGCTTTCACTTCCTGTCTGACACAGCACAGGATGATTACTTGCTGTGTTTTTCTGTGCTGCTCCAATGATAACATCTCTGTCTGAGCAGTCAAACTGGTATTTAGGAATAGGCAGTGGCACTGTCTTGTATCCTTTGTAGAAGGTGTTCCAATTTAAGTGGACACCCAGTTCAAACAGCTTCGACATAACAGACTTTATCGTGTCATGATCTTTCTCTGGCTGCACGGAGGCAAGAACAGCTGTGTCATTACCCAGAGATTCCATGATGTTTCTCTGTAATGCCCTTCTTGGCCCTATCTCCACAAACACTGTATTCTTCTTTCCCTTGGTTGCTGAACTCACTGCTTGCTCAAAAGCTACTGGCTCACGAATGTTTCTAGCCCAGTATTTCCCAGTGCAGAAATCTCCCTGCTGGATTTCCTTGCCTGTCACTGTTGAGAACAACTCTGTGTCCAGATCATTCACCTGTAAGGAGCCAATTGTCTCCTCAATTTCTGGCAGAATGGGGTCCATCAAGTGGCTGTGGTAAGCAGCTGTGACATCCAGTATACGAAGGAACAGATTCGGACTGTTGGCTGAGGTGCTTAGCTCCTTATAAAGGCTCTCAATTGTATCTGCATCACCTGAGAGGGTGCAGGATTGTGAGCTGTTGAACGCAGCAAGGCAAATTCTACCAGAGTAACGAGGGAGAAGAGCAGTTACCTCTGACACAGCCATGTTGCTGATCACAAGCATCTTCCCCCCAGGGACTTTGCTCTGGAGAATGCTGCGGAAATAGATGACTTTTACCGCATCATCAAGAGACAGGAGGCCAGAACAGTGAGCGGCTGCAACCTCGCCAACAGAGTGTCCAAGTATTGCATCGGGCTTGACTCCCCAGTGTCTGAGTAGGGTGGTAATGCCAACTTGGATTGCAAAGAGCAGTGGTTGGACAACATGTGGGTTGTTGAAGTCACTACCCTCAAACTCACTCTCAAGTGTGTCCAAGATGTCCAACGTACTCCGTCTTTTGAAAAGTTTTGCAATCTCTTTGATCTTACATCTGAATATAGGCTCGTGTTTTAGTAGTTGTTTGCACATGCCATGGTAAGTGACGCCATTTCCGCAAAAGACAAACACTAACCTCGGATCTGAGTAGGACGGGCGAATATTTTTGCCCACAGTGGCACTTAACTTCTCTTTAAGATCGACTGCAGATGAAACAACGATGGCCTTTCTGTATTTATGCTTTAGATGGCTCCTCCTACAAGCTGATGTGTACAACAGAGAATCTAGATCAACTATGCTATCTGCTTCTAGCTGTTTAATGGTGTCTTCCGTCATCAGAGTAAGAGATTTTTGTGAATTTGCCGACATGACAAAATACTTCTCCCGTTTCCCACTATTCTTTTGCTCAATGCGTGACTGTTTGTACTGTTTGACAATGACGTGTGCATTTGTACCCCCAAAGCCAAAGTTGTTCACTCCTGCAATTCTTGCACTGGAGGATTCCCACTTCTCTACTTCTTTAGGAACTTTAATGTTCAGGGCTTTGGCATCTACACTGGCAGACTCCTCAGAGTAGAAAACTGAGGGAACGATGGTCTCATGCTTCATCATTAAGAGTACCTTAATAAGTCCGGCCACTCCAGCAGCAGATTCTGTGTGTCCAATGTTGCCCTTCACAGAGCCGATACGTAGTGTCTCTGAACCAGGAGGTCGGGCTTTAGCGATGGCGTTTGAAATGCTTCCTGCCTCTGTTGGATCTCCAACTGGAGTTCCAGTCCCATGTGCCTCTATGTACCGGACATCTGCAAGGTCAGACTCTGAGTAGATTCTGCGCAGGAGTTCCTCTTGTTGTGTCATGGAGGGTTTGGTGATTGGAGTGACTGAGTGTCCGTCTTGGTTGACCGCTGTTTTGCTGATGATACCCCAGATATTGTCACAGTCTTGTATAGCCTGTAATGCAACAACAAGACTGAAATGGCTATGGATATATAAAAACATGGGAACTGAATAAAATGCTATTTAGTTGGTGGAGAAACACAGGGCTAACAGGAACTAGTAAGTTGCTGATTAATATAACATTATGGGTACTGTTCCGATTTCCCAACACATTTCTTAGTTACGGGAAGTCAGAATCTGAATTTTGCTCTACTATCTGATCGGGTTGCTTTTATAATAAAAAAGAACTTCTTTTACTCTGCATATTCTGACCTTTTTCAGCGGCTTGAGGAGAACGACCCCGCAGCCCTCTCCTCTTCCATAACCATCTGCTCTGTTGGAGAAGGGTTTGCTGGTTCCTTCAGCTGAGATCATCTTGGCCTTGCTGAGGGCTACAAACACTCTTGGCTCTATGATACAATTGACTCCACCACAAACAGCCATCTCACAATCACCTGATAAGATAAAAACACATTTCATAGTCTCACATTACAAGTATCTGAATGCACTTTTTTTACGCGTATCCTTGTAATTAAAACCACAATGCTGTGGCATGGTTTTACATTGACTTCAGTTAGACACATTGCACAGACCTTGTTTAATGGATTGACAGGCAAGATGAAGAGCCACGAGAGATGACGAGCAGGCACAGTCTATGGACAGTGACGGCCCAGTGAAGTTGAAGATGTAGGAGACTCTGTTTGCTGCAATACTCATGGCAAGCCCTGTGCCGGTCCAGTGGTTGATCACACTTGGGTGCACGTGTGAAGCATTTGTCTCATAATCTCTGTTCATTAGCCCTATAATAAAATCAACATAAATACTGGTAAGAAAAGTGCACGTATGGATATTATTAAGAGCGTTAGATAATTCAAAGAACAGTAGTTGAATCCGATGGAAATATTACACAAAACTATAAAAAAAATAAAGCCGGTCACTGGCAACATGTACCAAAAAACACTCCTGTCCTGGTGCCGCTGGCTTTCTCCATAGGAATCCCAGCATTCTCCAATGCCCTGTAGACACACTGAAGGAGCTGTTTCTGTTGAGGGTCCATTTGCTCCACTTCACTGTCGCTGATGCCAAAGAACTTGTGGTCGAATTCATTGAACCTGAAAATATTCAAAAACAATTAAATCAAATTTACTTATTTAGTGATCATGCGTTAGTTTTAAAGAATATATATTGAAGAAAAGATGGACACACACTGAGCTCTGATCTTATTGTTTAACCAACGTTTCGACCACGCTTTCTTTCTCAAGACAAGTTCAATAAAGTGTCAGTTTAAAGAGGAAAATTTAAAGTAAAGCTACAAAGAAATGGACACACTTGTTTTCATTTACTCATTACAAAAAATAGTTCAGGGCCCAAGCTAAAGAATCAAACAATATAGAGACATGAGATTTGGTACAAACATTAAAATATAATTTACTCAATACGGAAAAAGTGTATAAGACTATCTGGACACACTTATTTACAAAACACATCAGTAGGCTGTTGTAAATAGTTCATAAAGTAAAGTTTAAATACCCGTCAAGGAGAGCAGCCTTGGCTGTGCGGGATTTACCCGGTTTGTTGTCATCAGGGTCATACCAGCTGGCTAAGTCAAATCTCTCTTTGGGAATTGGCACAGAACAGTTTCTTCCATCCACCAGAACTTTCCAGAAATTGTCAAGCCCTTCTCCTATTTTGAAAAAAACAAAAAAGCATATATATATATATATATATATGCCCATTGTCTTTAAGTATTTTATATTTTCATGACTTCCCTGGTTATGTAAACTCAAAGTTAAAGGTAGAAATTGTTACATGTAATGAAAAACAGACTTAAATTGAATAAAATAAAATGAGACTTTTTTGTTTAGTTTTACCAGGGATTCATGTGACCAGCCCCGATGGTTGTTAAAAGGTTATATGTGTCAAGTGAAAACATTTTTCTGTTAATTTCAGAGCTGATCTAATAATCTGGAAATCATCTAGTTTGTCTTTAACTTTTCTATGACCACTACAGGTATCTTAATATACGTTGTGGAAGAGGAATTCATCTTTAAATGGCAAATATGCAGATAAAATATGAAGAAACAAAAGAAAACAAGCCAAAACTAAACTATCCCAAATTCAAATAGCTTACCCCCTGGAAAATTGCATCCGATGCCCACCACAGCAATACTGTCTTCAGCTTCCTCCATTCTGACTGAACATCACTGAGAATGAAAATCAAAAATCTTTACTGAGGTCAACGTCTCTCTTTCTAACGGGCAGCATCACATCCAGTAATAAATGTGTTCAGCATTCTTTAAAACTGTGTAATTAGTCCCGCTGTGTCGTGCACCGGTGCATCCTTACATCCATTTCGTTGCCTTTTCCCTGAGTGATGGTATCACCGCCGTCTGATTCTTATAGCCAGCTTCTTTTCTTTATTAAACATTAATGATTGATTGTGTTCGTGGCCATGGAGATGAAGGACTCCAGTGCACACGTTTATGGCCTTGCAAATGATTAGACGTCGTTTAATGAGTGAATCAATATGTTATCCCACGACGGGGTGACTCAAGGTCTTGTTTCATTGACGCTTATCGCAGTTATACCATAACTAGAAAATCAAACAATCACTCAAGGGAATTTTAACTTTAAAAGGGGTAACGTTTTAAATCTAAATCTAATTATAACAATGTCATCATTGCCAATGCATAATGCATACATCACCTTAAGGAGGAGAGTGGTCTTAGTTCACCTTCTGTTAGCTTTATGTTGTGATTAGATACGTTGAGTTCAAGGTTGATGTTGAAAGATGAACTCTGATAAACTCTGGAAGAAGTGGAGGCTTTTAATGACAAGCCATCGTTTTCAGATGTTTTACGGCATCCAATAGACCCCATACAATGCAATTATGTGTATAGCTTATTACATAAACTATTTTTATATAAATAACTTTGGACACATTATGCAACTAATATTTACCATGTTCTCATGGGAACTGACAAAGACTACTTTAATATACATAGAGAAATTGTTTTAAAGTTTTAACAAACGCTGAATGTTAAAGAAAATGTAACGTTCTCAAAGGTACCATGTTTACTTTTATTTTTACTGTGTTCTCGTTAACTATGTCAAATCAGTGATTTCACCGAAACCAATTAAAGCATTCTCACACGCTATGACTAAGATTTCATCTTTGGTTTCAGTTTGATAATTTGACCAATTGAGTTTCATAGAACGCCATCAGTTCTTCTGATGCTCATCTTATCTGCAGCTACTTGTGTATATTCCCAGTGCGTGTCCAGTACACATTGAGCCGTTATCGCTGTTTTATTGCCTTCATCAATCCACCGCTTGCACACAGAGATCATAAGGTGGTATTAAAGTTATTGACTCAGATTGTCTTTATTACTCTCCGTCAAAAAAGTCTAGAGGTGAAATCAGGGCGGACGTATTTGGGGAAGGCAGCTTGTGCCAAGTCAGTTGTTGAGGTCATTTATCTAACAACTTATAAACTAATGTGAACAACATCACATGTTAGTTGATAGCGGCCTTGACGATGTCTTAACTGTTTCAAAAGGACTAAATAGTTGCTTTAAGTAAAAAAAAAATCTAAAAAGCCAACAACAAATATAGAACCAAAATACATGGAGAAGGGATACAATAATACGTGTTGTCATGTTGTGCTGCTAGCTGTTCACTTGTTCAATGTCAATAACTATGTTGTTGACCAAAAATATCAATTGTGTGCAAGTAGGAACAAAAACAAAAGGGACGGATTGTAAAACTTGGGTTTAATGCCAGAAAATACAGAACAACATTAGCGACATGAAGAAAACCCTTTTAATCCACAATTTCATCCAAATATCCACTACAAAGCCATTGTAAAAATGTATAGAAAAGTATTAAAGATTGTGATCATTTAGTTAGTTAGAATTATAATCTTTATATAAGTTATATAATTGACTTAGTATTTTCTTTATTAGAAAGAGTGCCATGAGTGTTATGAGACTACTGTATGTTAGTAAGTAAACAAACGAAAAATCATATCAAGATAATGTTTTGACACATCAGTGTCAGTGAAATATATTGCAAAGAAAACCCTGTAAACGGAGGGATTGTGTTTTGGAGCCGCTCTGCCTCTTCACCACGGTATCGACAGCATCTGACAGCTCAAATCCCAGAACTTCTGCGCCAGGACGTCGTCTTTACCGGCCGCTGAGCAGCTGGCAGGAGCACAGTCGCTGTGAGCAGACACGTCAGATAGGTGAATTCAAAATTCACATGTACAAAGCCATGTAGCAGTTATTTCAGATGGATAGCGCCCGTTTATAGAAGACCGAACTGCCCACACACCAAGAAATCTTTTACCAGTTTTGTTACTATATTGTGAATTAGGTCGGTGGTTCCCAATCCAGGAGGTTGCAACTGATGAATCCAAAAGTTTGCATGACAAATTACAGGATTAATACATTTTACATTCACTTGTTCACCACCAATCATCCTCCATAAAAGGTATCAGGTGTTGCCGATGAGCTGCATGTTTAAAACAAAGTGTACCTGTAGTATCCACCGCTCTCTTTCTCCAGCGACGGTTCCACCGCGCAGTAAATGCTCGTCTGAGCTCCCTGGGAAGAGTTTTTGGTGAAGGGGCTGACCATCTTCATTAAGAACTGCTGAGGGCCGTTCAGATGACGCCACAAATCCGTCTTGACGACTCCAGGGTGGAGAGAATACGTTGTCACGCCTGTGCCTGAAAGACACGCCACCACCCAATTCACCGTTACTGTACAACATGAGAGACACAGTGTGTGAACAATGGAGGACAACGCACACCTTCTAGTTTCTTAGCCAACGAGTGGGTGAAGAGGACGTTGGCCAGCTTGCTCTGAGAGTAGGCGGCCTTCTTGTCGTAACTCTTCTCGCTGTTGATGTCCTCCAGATTGATGGAGCCCCAGGAGTGAGCCATGGAGGACACCGTGACAATCCTGGCCGGTGCCGATCTTTTAATCAGGTCGATCAACAAATGCGTCAACAGGAAGTGACCTGGGGGAACAAGGAAATGACTTTCATGTTGACTTTATGTGTCCCGATGTAAGAAACTTGTCAATTTCTAGGTTGTTTCTGTTGTCGGTCTTTGTTTAAACCGACACTCAGTAGTAAATAATGGCAAGTACATGTCAGCATATTTCAATGTGGTAGAAAACTGGGAGGAACTGTAACTGGCAGGCCTGGGCTGACAAAATGCTTAGTCTAAAGGGATGTTAAAAATGGTCTTTGATTAAAGTATAAATACACAATTAAGAAACTGGACAGCTAGAAAAAAGAGACGATTTTATTGAGCGATCAAGTTTGTGAATTTATGCGAAAGTTCTGTCCAATAAGACACAAAAGTCACACATTTCTCAGTTATATTTACTCCGTCCTTATAATTTCGACCTATTTATGGAATTTTCATACCAATAGTGTAATAAAATAAACCTGACTCTCAGTGAGAGAGTGTTGATCAAAACAACAGACCAGGAAGTTATTAAAGCAACAGTCTATAAACCTTGACAGGGACAAATGTTCTGATTGGGGGGGGTCATAAACTGGACTCTTTATCTTACCACGAGACTATTTGTCTTATCAGACACCAGCGCACCAAGCCCCAATACCAACACCAATAAATACTTGACAGTGTTTCACAAACTTTTCTTTCTGGGAACCCACTTTTAAAAAAGTGACAAACCATCAATAGGCCTCATTTATAAATAGTGAGAAGACCATTTTTACTGCCATTTCTGCATAATCTTATATTATCATTTAGAAGCGATCTACGTTTGATAAAACACAACTTTGTTTTGTGTTATTATATACATATGTTGCTTTATAAATGGGACCAAATAAATGCATTTAGGTGGAGTTAACAGGCAATCCCGTCTTTTCTTTTCCTCTCATGAGTAAAACAATGTGAGCTGTTCTTTGATGTAGTAGACATTATCAGAACAATGCAAACATTCAGGCTCCCTCGTGTGGCTCAAACGTGTACTACAGATATACATCTTAACTGAGGAACGATGGGATGTTTCTGACCCTATAAAATCTCCTGCGACGTATATACACGAGAGCCATCTACAGCTGAGTGCGTGAGGTTTTAAAGTGACTTGGTGATCTTTTTTTCTGAATACCTGTATATGTATAAGTTCTGTTATAATGAAAGAAAGCAGAAAATCTAAATAAATCTGCTCAAAAAACAGAACAAAATACATGCAGAGGTTCATTTAAAATAGATTCTATATAACAGGACACCATAGTAGTAATACACTGGGCATTACATTACTGGGCATTACTGGGTGGTGTATTAAGGCCAGAAAAGTCGTTTCTTGACTCGTTTCCTCATGACACAGGTAAGAGACTACATAGTGTTATTTACCAAAGTGATTAACGCCGATCTGCATCTCAAAGCCGTCGGCTGTTTTCCCATAAGGACAAACCATCACACCGGCGTTGTTGATGAGGAGGTTGAGCTTCGGCTCTCCTGTGGAAAAGGACAATAAGAAGTTAAATAGTTTTGTCTCCTTAAAGTCCCTTTATGTGTACATTGATCTAAAATGATCGGGTTCACCTTTATTAACGGCTTCAGCGAATTCTCTAATCGACTTGCTGTCTGCCAAGTCGAGTTTCATGCAAACAACATGTTCGCTGCCTGAGATTTCAACGACTTCTTTCACAGCGGCCTGTCCTCGCTCCATGTCCCTGCACGCCATGATCACCTTGGCCCCTGAACAGAAAGACGAACAGCAGTGAACTACAGCAGCATGAGAAACATCTGTTTATTGCCAAGTACACATACACATACAAGGAATGTGACTAGGTGAACGGTGCATAACAATAAACACAGTGCAATAGTATGAGACACAACTTCAAAATACAAATAACAGTACGTTAAAACAAGTATATTATTGAAGTGACACGTTGTATTAATAGAGGAAAGATGTGCAAGACCTTCACCCTTCGTGTTGACATACGTATCTTGCTGTTTGTTTAATGGAGATTTGATATTCTTATGAGTAGAACTGTTTTATAACTTGTTGTGAAACAAGTCGATCATATGCTTGTATCATGTGATTTGTGATCCATGCAGCAGCTGACTGCCTGCACACATATCCTTCTTGTATATTCACATGTTCTATGCCTTAAGGATAAAAACGTATACATCTGTGTGTGTGTGTGTGTTGTTACACAGATAAAGCACCTCTTATACTTTAACTACCACGGCCTGAAACAGCCCTGACTCATGCGGACAGTTCAAAGAGCAACTTCACAGAATCCAAGAGAACTTTGACCTCCTTTGTGCGTTATCAGAAGATATTTGCGGCATTCACAGCAGCCGTAGTTAGCCTGCAGTGTGTTGTATACGACCGTGGTGATGCTTAAAACTGGCCGTATAACCGCGCAGCGACAGCCCTGAGCGGACTCTGTAAGAAGGCTTTCCTGCCATCTATGAACCTGGAAGACATCACACCAAAGAGACATCGAAGACTGCAACCATATCACAACATGCTGAGGAGCAGTTCAACGACAGCGCAAACTCGAGGATGCCCAGCTGACAACGTATCAGGCGTATCGAGCAGGCGGCGGGGCAGACCCCAGAGAGGGACCGACCAACACACCCACATCACAACACAGAGGGTGAGTTAACTTTAGATTCCGACTATGACAAACAATCTGACAATCTGAGTCCAGACTCCTGGACTGCTGCCTTTAATGACATAAAGAGCGCTTTACTGTCAGCTCTGACACTTGGACTACCTACACGCTGACCTAAAGGGACGATTACATGACATCAGTTTGGACTCGGACCATGGGAGAAAACAAAGACATGTTGCATATTTCTCTACTAGACTAGAGCCTGCAGCAGCTGGTCTTCCCCTGTGTCTGCATGCACGTGACATTGTGGGTTATGCAGATGGAGGGTTTTAACTCCAACTAGAACAGTAATATACATGATGCAAGTAACAATGACAATGCTCTAAGTGGATGTGAGGATCAGTGAGAAGTGTCGGGCCCACCTCTCTTCGCCAGGTCGATGGCTGTCTCCTTGCCGATGCCAGCGTTAGCGCCGGTGATGATGGCCGTTCTGTCGTCTAGTCTCTCCGCAGAGGACCAGGCAGCCCGGAAGACGTTTCTGCAGCATTGAGAAACCAGAGTTGCCCAACTGTTAGTGACTCAACACAAGCACAACTGGGTGTGATGTGAACAAAGCAAACAGCTAGTACAACAAATTAATACGTTTGCTCTCAACTTAGGCAAAACTAATACTTGTATTAACTATAATGTAGCGATTCAATTGTAAACAAAACTAGCTAGTTTAAAACTAAAACTACATACATTATTCAGACAGCTGGAGTGTTTTCATGACTATAAGAAGTCCTCACCTTATTGCCTCCATCTTTCTTTACTACAGCAGTCAGTTGGTTATCTGATGAAACACCGAACTAACTAAAAAACCTGAAAACGACTCTTCTACCTCAGTTTTAACGGCTCAGTAATCACACAAACTTCTTAAAAGGCGTCAGGTTGAAATTTGGCAATGCGGAACTGTCATTGTTGTTGCGTTTGATCAGCTGTAATTTCAGCCAATCGGCTGCAGCCAGTTTTCGTTCGGTCAACACTGATTGGTTGAGCTTCGAGCTTTAGGCCCGCCCTTTAAAGTGTGCTCGATTATAAATACGGGCTGAGCCGGAAGGGTGGGGAGCAAAAAATAAAGTTTTCCTTTATTGATAATTTAAACATATAAAACATAATTTAACATTATTATTATTATTATTATTATTATTATTATTATTATTATTAATAGCAATAATAACAACAATAATAATAACATGAATAACAACAAAATCATCATTGTCGGTATAAATATTATTATTAATAACAACAACAACAACAACAACAACGTTACTATTGATAATAATCAAACCATCACCAATGTCATTATTATTGTTATTATTATTATTATTATTTTTTACATACATACGTATTAAAACGCTGACATCTTCAATAAATAATTAAAGTATAATTTAAGCAAAGTAAAAAAATAATAAATAAATAATGGTAAACAATACCACATTTGGCTGGTCACATTGTTTTATTTGTATGTTTTAATGATACCAAAGAAATAACCAACACTAACTAATTAACAGGTCCTTCATTTTGTAGTCTGTAAACCGATGTAACACAACTGTGTGTGCCTGTGTTTAAAAATACAGCACACCGTTCTGTGTATTAGTGCGCAACCTCTTTTAAAACACGTCTCACAAAGTCTTATCTATAAAAACAAAGAAAAAAATCACAAACAAAAGCAAGAAAAACCCACTTGCTCTCCAGAAAAGAAAACCCTCATCATTCCTCAGTATTCCTCTCTCTCCAGCAGGTGGCAGCCAGCGACCGTCTACCACCACGAATCAGCTGTGGGAGCCTGTTTCACTGTGACACCAGCCCTGTTTCACTGTGACACCAGCCCTGTGTTACTGTGTTGTGTCTATGGACAGATTAACAGGTTGGTATTTGGGCAAATCTTGTCCTTGGCTCAGATCTCACTCTGCTGGCAAATAATTAGAAATGACTGGTCAAAGTTCACCAAAACACCATGAATGGTTCATTCATACGCTACAGACAATAACACAGCATACAGTGGGACTACATGGTGGACAGAAGGTCATTAGAACAGGAAACACCTAGCCAGTCATCAGCTGATTGTGTGAAAGCAAACATTTCCTTCCCTTTTCTCTGCGATAGTCAGCAAAGGAGTGTTTGTGTGTGGGTGTGTGTGTGTGTATATATTGTGCAGAGTAAAAGACAGATATAGTTGTGTGTTCATGTCAAATCAAGTTTGTGTGCACCTATTCTGATTGTGTCCTCCTGACCCACCACCTCCCCTCCTTTACTTCCTCCTCCAAGTTTATTTAAGCAACAAGTGGTGGTCAGTCATACAGGAAGTGGTTGTAAGTGGATTCATTTTGTCATATACTGTATGACAGCATGGCTTATTGTGATGGCCTCTCAGTAAATCATCTAGTTATGTAACAGATGCTCTGTGGTTCAAATGGAAACCCAGACAAAAACACTCAGGTGAATATTTGACTATCCAGGATATCTTATTTTTGCTATTGTTTATGGGCTACTGTTTCGTCATTAGCGGCAAAAAATAAACATCCGACATAACAGTTTACCTAAGCTATTACTGGCGCCGCATTAGCAGCTTCCCAGAGGCCAAAGACAATGGAGAGGCAGGAGGATGCACTGAATAAACCATGAGAACAATCCATCAGCTATAATGGGACTATTAACGTTACTTTGCCAGATGTGTTTTTGTACATTTTAATACAGAGGGGAGAAAACACAAATAAACAAGTGAGAGCAGAAGGAGAACATCTTATGATTGTGCAGGTTGGTGACTCGGTTTAGAAGTAATAACTGTTGAATTTAACAAAACACAATGAAACACAAGAAATGTGGAACATAATCCAAATTACTGCACAGTAAAGGTCACTCTGCTAAGTGTTTGAGTGGAAGGGGACTTTAAATATTCTATCAATAAATGTAGAAAAACTCCTTTTCATCAAACTGTTTTAAAGAGGAGTTTTTCTCTAAAGACTGACTTTGCAGTAGGGATACACTTAGGCTGAAATGCCCACGATAAACAATTCAAAATATAGTAATTTATTTAGAGAATAACTGATTAAAAAAACCCTCCTTTTTCTTGCCCTTTAAAAGAGGTCAGCAGCAGAGCAAGCAGCCCAACTGTTTACATTATAACATATCTCTCAGCAGTCTGGCTTGTACAGAAAGTTCTCATCTACAAAAGCCCCATAATCATCTGAAGCTGTGGGACACGATAAACATCTCCACGTGTCCTTATCTCCTGTCTCACCTTCACTGTCCAGACACACCTTTGGTCCATCACTCACATTCTGTTAAGTCTGGCTAAATGTGCTGCACCCCCCCCCCGTCATGCTTCTGTATTTAGTTTCTCGCCCTCTTAGCCGCCCTCACCTCTTTGAGTTACATAACACATGAACGCTGCCATTCATTGGCTCAGCCCGTTTCTCTTTACTGATCCAATCTCCCACTTGTACTGGCTTTTGCAACTGCTGCTCCGTTTCCCAGCGATACGGATCTATTCCTTCATAATTACGGCCCTCTTTTGAAATAGAGGTTCTGCTCCACACCAGATGACGGGCTCCTTCATCTCACCACTGCACTGTTGACTGACACACACACTGCAACGTTTAGCTCCGCCATCAGTGTCCTTCATAATTGGGCTAAAGCCTTTTTTGTCTTGTTTTGTTTGCTCTGGATAAATCAGCACGAAGATGCAAACACAAGAGGGTCATTTAAAGGTCGTCCTGTTTCATGCAGCCCAGAGTTGATTCCCTTCGTGTATCCAAACATACAACATGTTTTTTGAAAAAACAAAACAAGGTTCATGTTACATAACAGCTCCTCCTTCGGGGCTCAAATCAGATGTTTTTGGTAGATATGTACAGTTTGTGTTCTATGCAGAAAACTGAGCACAGAATGAATAGAAAATACAGAAAATCGCTCATCGTGAAATCACTAAAACAGTTGCAGAATATTGTGTGCTCATATAAGACTCCATCCCTTGTAAGAAGCCGATTAAAAATAGGTTTGCAGGCCCTTTGATTCTGAAATATGCACCAGAAGCATTAGTCAGCTTTCTGCAGATACCCACCTTTCAGCTCCCTCCCTTCATCTCCACCTTTTGATCTTCACTGTTTCCTCTTAGTGGCGGCATGAATCGTCACAGCTGAACCTCTGTGTCACTTTGTCACAGAAAATTGGACGACAGTGAGCAGCGTCAGTGTCAAGAGAGTGTTTCAACAACAACCTGAAGCCATTAATGTGCTCTGGCTCTGTCCATCAAAGAGACAATTCAACGCAAGATGGCACTGTGGTGGATTCAGGTTGTGTTGCCCTTTGAGGGTGAGCAGACAGTCATCGGGGCCCCGCTATGAGCCCCAGGAAACAGGCGCTCGGTGCTATTTATAGAGCTGTCTCATGGAGTCAATACTGTAGTTCAGAGATATGAAAGTGAGCCCCTGTGGGGGGAAAGGGTGGCCCGTTTTAATGGCTGCTTTATGACATTTACAGCAACATATTTCAGTGTAAAAGATCTAGTGGATTTGGATTAAAACGGTGGCATTTTATTAATTCAGCGGACTGCACCGAGAGAATAAGATGCTAACGCGTTATTCTTCATCAAGATGTTTTTTAAGAAGCTTGCTTGAAATTCGGTTCAGTTAAAGGGGAATCTCTGTTGACACGTCCGACATTCATTTGGAGATAAACTGTTAACGTTAGTAAGAAAGATGTAAAAGAAACAGACAGAAAGCTGCAGTATTGGTTATTGCCTCTCCCGCTGTCGTGTTGACAGGGTTATGCTGGCTAATGATATGCCTGGTATGAATCACTGAGGCAACCTGCAGGCATTGAGCATACGGTCAAGTCCTATATTTACCAAACACTGAGAGGCCACATCGTTGAGTCCAACCAGTTATAATAAGATCATCAGTCATAATATGTTTGTATTTGGTGGAAGCATTTTTCAGTCAAAGGTAAAACCACCCAGATATGTTTAAAGTCTGGCACCAATGCAGAATTCCTTCTTTTACAGGTTCCTTTGTTTTGTCTTAACAAACGTGCTCGCTCATTTATTGCCCTCCATCTTTGAGCTGCTCAAACTGTAAGTAGGTCAGGGAGCGTTTGAAATGCCAATCGGCTGGCAGTTATTGTAACAGGTTACCGAAACACCATTGTCTTTTCTGTTAATATTATTTTGATAAGCCAGAGAACTCCACATATTCTGCACATTAAACTCTTGCTTCAATATTTCTATTATTATAGCTGTGAAGCAACACATATGGGACATCTAATTTGTACGAGAGATTCACATATTTCAGTAATTTTATGCAATCTGGCAGCAAACATCTTGCTTTTTTGTTCCTTAAATGACGTCTTGTGGATCTTTGATTGTTTTATGATGTTCGTACTGTGGGAGAATGATTTTTCTTGTACCCTTTCACAAGCATGTGTGGTAACTGAGCCTGTACTATCTTTACATGCCCTCTCCTCGACACATTTATTTCCCTTGTCGTTCCAGATGTCACCTTTGCCAAATACTCTACATGGGAGCGGCACACTCATGTCATTCAGCCTTCAGAGTCTAATTTATTATTTTACACCTGCAAATATAATATATCAACCAGTAGGAACCACTTTATCAATAATCTTTACTTTTATTGCTGTTTAAGTGTAACCCTCGGGGCTGGATCCAGTGACAGCGTCCTCGTCCTGCAGACATTCAGTACCAGGTGCAGCTCCGGAACTCAGTATGACACACTGACCCTTCAGCAGTTGAGCAACTGGTCTCAAGCCCAGCAGCCACAGAGAAACAGTGTCAGGCTGCATCGTCTGAGCCTTGTGTTGAATGCATGTATTTATAAGTGGATAAACAATACGTGCATGAATGAATGAAGGATGATACAGTTGTTCGTGTCAGGGCTGTGAGAAAATGAGAAGGAAAACTATAATAATTTGTTTGTTTGAACTGGGATTTCTGTTTATTTTATGATTATTAAACATCTATTGTTATTGTACAACAGATGAAATATTATTTGAATCAAATGATTAGAAGAGTCTTAGACTGTATCTAGAAATTAATGTTTTCTGCCCGTCACATGAGGTTTGTAATGCTTTTATACTCCACACTTACACCACCTCATGCTTTACAGAATATCTCATAATTCATTATTAATTCATCACAAGAAGTGGGAGCACTGTTGTGATGGCAAATATATCTTTAGCAACTATTATTTACTTGTCATATCGCCCTGAAATTAACAATCAATAATGCAGTTGCAATTGTTTGTGTTTCTATGAGTGAACCTCATCTTGTAGCCTCAGTATTCAGGGTTTAGACGGAGCCACATGGAAGGAGCAGCTGCAAGCTTTCTGATGAATGACTCTGTGAAGACTGCTGGGAGGATCCATCACTGTGTGCCTCTTTTCATGGATTATCAAAAGGCATTCAAATTCTTACCAGAATATCTAACTAAGCAAATGATTATCTGTTGGTCAGGATGATTTTGCATGGCCTTGAAGTACTGAGGTTATATTTGGTGTGCTAATAAATAAAACTATTTAATCTTAACCCTCAGTATGTCTATATCTGTATCTCATTGTGTTACGGCAAGATTCACCAATTTAACACATAATTTACTGGTCTTGAGGAATAGCAATGTACAACAACTTCATACAACTGGTTTCACAATTGTATTACGTCAGGAGACAGACACACATTTGGGCAACTTACCTACCTGGTTAGGTTTAGTATAGGACCGTGGTTTGGGTTAAAATAAGTATTAGTTTTTCGTAGGCTTAGTAATTTGACGTGATATAAGTTGAGTACTTTCTGTTATGTACTTATATAACTTCAGGTAAGTCAGCATTGGTTTCACACAAGAAACGAACACTGGTCTCCCGAGTGAAAGTCCCGTGTTTGTTTGACCCTTATGTCCATTTATACTATGTCCCCTGACTTCCAGAGAAGTTGCTCTGAGCGTCTAATGTTGCTGCGGATGATTTAACATTGGAGAGAGCCTGGTGTGTCTCAGATGCTGAAGCTTGCCATGTGCTTCGACATGAGACGCCACCATGTTTTAGCACCATCGGCCTATTTACTTTACTTTAAAACAGCCTGTAACTGAAGTTAATATTTGTTTTTTGAATAATTTAATAATCTAAAGAGATATGCAAGGACCTGAATGCATCTCTGTTCTTGCTTATTTTGCAGTCTCGCTTACAAAAACCTGGAAATTTGCCATATTTCTCCACTGAGGTGAAGTCACGACTAGGCGTTATGTTAAACACTTACATACTGTACATACACAGAATGTCTGTCCTCCCAGCTGCTCTGTGGTCATCAACAACTCTGAGGAAAATACTCGACATCTTACACGCAGAAGATGAAGAATGGCTACTGTGAATAGACTCAAATACATTATGCTCCTCAGCGTTGTCATGCAAAGCACGTCTCCTCTGCCCAGTTTTGTCATTGTCAAAAAGGGAGAAGTGGTCCGTTACAAAAGCAGGGCAAGGAGCTCTTTGCTATTCACCGGACACTTTCACAGAAAAAATGAGCTGCAGAGCCGGGGGGTGGGGGGGGGGGCGACAGAAAACTGGACTTTCAAAAGAAAACTGAGCCAGAGCACATGGCGGAGAGAGGACCTCGCAGGGTTCATATGCATCTGAATGAGTGAGTGACATGCCGGGTTTAAGCTGTGATCCTTGACGCTTCTTTTCAGTCTGGCAGAATTAAAATGGTTCAGCCTTTCACTCTTGATATTCCATTCATGTCCTCGGGTGCTTGTCCCCGAGCGGATCTCAGGTCTGAGCAGATGTTTAACACGAACCATCACCAAGAAAGATATTGCATAAACATGTTCGTTGACCAACAGAAACAAGCCAGGCCCTCATGGATTCATTGTGGTTTTCAAGAGATTTCCCAAATACAAAAAAATATTTGTACATTTCTCATTGGAAATGACGTCTCAACTTGAACAACGTGTTAGGTCGTCATGAGTTCATCAAAGTAAAACCAAGCAAAAACAAGCCGAATTAACTCAAGAAGAGTTGAATCAACAACTGTTACGTTTCCATGGAACCATTTCTTTATTTGCTGCAAAGACGTGTAAACCTGTAAAGACAAGTTTACATCATGTATGTTTTATTTGAGCTACAAAAGAACACGGACGACAATGCATCTGCTAAGTATGTTTATGCTAACGGTTTATTCATTCAACTCATCATTTCAAGTTTAAAGACCTCAAGGAAAAAAATACTCATCAGAAGACATTTTTAAAAAACTAGAAATTTTAAGTTGAAATTCATAAAATACATACATTAAGGTTAATGACAAAAGATGAGATGATTCCACAACTTTCTGTATGATGTGGATGGAGTGTATGGAGGCGAATGGGTCTGTAGAAGATGCGTTTAAAAATCCTTCGTTTGCTTGATTGTCACACTCACCCATCAGGAGATGAACGGGTGGCAGGTGGTGGAGAAAAGCTAAAACGGTGCTGAAATCATTACGCATAGACAGAGGCTCTATTGCTACTCCCCACATGCCATACACTGCAAATTGAGGGGAAATTGAAGGAATTGTTTGTCACTGCAGGCAACTGGCTTTCAGTCACTCCGGCTTCAGATGGGAAGCAGACAATAGGGAGCTGGCCTGGTTTCTGTGCCTCCCCTATAGGACGTGCAACAATGTTATTGGAGGGGAGACTTGGCTCATAGGGTGTCTACACTGAATCCCCCACACCTCCCAGCTACCCATCTCCCCCTGGTTTACATGCGAGAAAGCCTTCTCACTTCTATAAGAGCCAAGAGCCAAACAAGTGTGTGTCTGTGTGCTTGTGCTGGATTTCTCCAGGGACTAAACCGGGGAGAAATGGAGTAAAATGTTCACGTCTTATTTCATCGTATGTGGACGTGACTGACAGACAGATGGTCTTCCTTAGGTGAGGTGGGAGACCTTCCATATGTCAGGAAGACCATCTGTTGAAAAGGAACATTTTAAATGTAGAATTCCTTAAAAAGACTTTGAAACAAAAGGCCTCTGTATGTGATACAATCTGGTGTTTGTTGGATTTTATTATCTGCAAACATTTGCTATGGTGGGATTTATTGTATTGCTACTCTGTCATTTTCTATATTATACAGTCTATATGGTATGTATTTGGGATGTGCAGAGTGTTGAGAGTTTCTGGATGGTTACCATATAGTACATTAATCTTTTAAAGGACGGATGATGAATTATGGCTCAGAGAAATGAACAAAGGGAGAGAAGACCGACGACTGCAGGGCATCAGGTTCCTGGAAACCCTGTTCTAATGTTCATCCTACAGAATGATGGATTATCGCTTTTGGTTGGATTCACTCACTATATTAAAATGCACCAGTCACACCATCAGCCCCTGTGATGATACTGGTACAATGATATTATGAATCTAAAGCACGCAAATCCAAGGTATTCACGATCGTTCATGATTTGTACCAAGAAGGATTTATTTGTAGAGGATGCAAAAAATAAAAAAAATTGAAATATATACATTCTTTAAGCCCTTTACTTTAAGTACGTAATCAAGTAAATAGCATTTAACAGTGATAGTATAAAGAAATCCATACATTTTGGTTTTCATAACACCACAGATGCTATTTCTGCTTATTTCATGCTCCTTGTGTACTCACGTTTCCTCACTGCCGAATCCTAAATTTTTACTGCTGCAATGACCTCATTTCTTGACTGATTGACAATGTTTCATCATATCTTATCTTCACTTTTTACTGTACCTGCTAACTACCAGTTACTCATGTGGGTGTAGTGGCAGCCATTAGCATGATGTGGCAAAAGATTGTGGTGAAAGGGCATAACCTGCTTAAAAGCAGAGGTAGTCCACCCCAACTGTTGAGGATGCATAAGGTCAAGACTGACTGTTCCCCCTGCAATACTTTACTGCTCCTATCGAGAGGTTAAGACCACGAGACACAGAGCGAGAACAAATAAAATACAGTAATAACATGGTCATTAAAGGAGACATTAAAGGAGACATATCATGCTCATTTTTAGGTTCATACTTGTTTTTTGGGTTTCTAGTAGAACATGTTCACCTGCTTTAATGTTCAAAAAACATTTCTATTTTCCTCATGTTGTCTGTCTGCATGCATCTGTTTTCACCCTTTGTCTCAAACGCTCTGTTTTGGTGCCTGTCTCTTTAAGCCCCCCTTACTCTGCTCCGATTGGTCAGCGTTTTTTCAATCTTCTGAATCAGCTTCTGTCACCGTCTTCACAGCGTCACTGCAGACGCGGACTCGCTGTGTGTGTCTTCTACACAGTATTTATTTAGCATCTGGACCTGCTTCAAAATTAAAAAAGACATTGATTAAAGTTGGTTAAAGGTCCCATATTCTAGACAGTGAAATTTCAAAGTAAAAATCATTTGTATTGACAGCTATGTCACCCTCGTCACTTATAAGAGAACTACACCATTTCAGCATTGCACTCTGCGTTTTTCCAACATTGTCGGTCTCATAAAAGAAATTGGGTGAAATCATTGCAGCAGAACCAGAGATATTGTCTTTCAATTCCATGCAGTCTTCTTGTCAAAAGCAGCTGCCTACATTACCCACAATGCAACTTGACTGCAGACGGTTCTGTTTGTAGACTTGAGCAGCCAGCCTCATTCAGAGATGAGGAGCGGGCTACAGATATCTGGTAAACTCAGTCCTTTCTAACTCCACACATCCAGACATATTTTACACTTTCAACCTTGTATTCTTCAGCCACAACCGACTGCTGGCTCAAATGACATCACATGAAATGTAATTTCGCCATGTTTTCCTATCTGATCCAGTAATGTTCCGGCCTGATATTGAGGTCTTTGGGAAACTCACACAAGCCACAGGCCTGTTTGACTGACAGAATCAGGTTTAAAGTCTGAGGTGAAAATTGAGATCTCATTAAACCTTTCTGCCTCCGATGTTTAATGGTCAGTGAGCATGCAGTCTAACAGAATTACAGCCAGCGACTGTGCGTTTGAGGCTTTGGATTAAAGCTGCTGTGTGCTATATTAAGATAATGAGATCTACTTTCTAAGGACGGATCTTAAGAAAGACCTTGACACATAACTGAGAACGAGACTCTAACCAGCTCGGCACATTATTACAACGGTTTTCATTGTTTCTAAAAGAAATAGTCAGCAATGAGGGAGTCCTGTGTTGAGCCAGAACCAGAACTAAGCCTCAGGCGCAAACCACCCCTGAATTAACACAATTTAAACTGGCTTAATTATTAGTAAATGCGGACCTTTGTTCATTCATAATCATCTTAAGGGAAATGCTTGTGCAGAAGCAGGAAACTGGCAGATGTAATCCCTGTTAACCTGAAAACAGAGTTTTGTTGTGACTCAAAATATTGGCCTCTGAAACACCTTTTTATCTTATTGGGGTAAGTACAATCCTCCCTTATTTATTGGATGTTCATTTTGTTTATGCACCTTTATTTGAGTGCTGTAAGAAACAATGCTTGACTGCATTTCACCTCATTTTGAATTTTAAAATAGAAAAATGCACTTTGACAATGTGATAGTGATGCTGAACCTGGGATGTAAACAGACATTACCGCGAGAAATGACAAGACAGATAAAAAACAAAGGTCAGACTTAATCACAGACTTTCACATCCTTTGTGGCAAAAACAATAACGCTAAGTCGAATCGTGATCTTTTCCTTACTGCCAAACACATCAGGTATTGCACATGTCCAACCCCTACACACACACACACACACACACACACACGTGTCTCTGCATCCCATGAACCCATAAACTCTGATGGCCGCTCCGTGCACTGTGTGATGTACAAACAGATAAATGTGTGATCCTTATCCGTGAAAACCTTTGACTTTTTTCTTTTGTGGACAAACCTGTTCCCCCATTTGTCTCGGTATTTATACACCAGTTTGATATGTGGGTGCCAAACAGACGGTGTCTGGTTGCATAAGGAGTCCGGTCGCTCCCCCCCCCACAGCTCACTGGGGAGGAAGGAGGATGGTAATCACCCGGCCTTCCTCTCTCTGTTTTTACTTCAAATGACGGAGGCATTCGTGTTTGCTTTGCCAACACTGAGACACAGTGAGCATCTGGTTTTGGAGCTGGACAGATAAGGCGGCGACATCAGATGAGTAGGTCAGAAAAATGTCACGCAAAATACTTCAAATGAATGAATGTTGAATATATACCACAAAAAAAAATGCTCATAAATTCAAACCCCATTTTGAGCTGAATTGTGAGCTTTCGTTGCTGCTGAGGACCCCGGAGCAGAGTGAGTCAAAACATTCTACAAAGCGATCATCCAAACACTGAATTCAGGTCAGCAGGCTTATGCAGCAGATTTGGGAACAGCATCTCACATGAAGCACGGCGATAGAAAAACAGCACCCAGCCCGACCAGCTTCCTGATGCCCCTGTGTAGATAATTAACAGCAATCATCATTATCTGCAGAGACATCAGATGAACTCATTAAAGCAGCAGAGGGGAAACACACTGTTCTGCTGTTACATCACTTTTGATGAACCCATTTTCGAGCATCCCTTGAGCATGGCAGTAACATCCTGAAATATGTGAACGCAAAGCAGGAGATCAAAGAATAATGCTGAAAAGTCTGAGAAAGCTTATTCTTCTGCAACCTATAATTTGATATTTTTATAATCATATCATATTCAACCAAGATATAGATCATTTGTTTAAAGTTTCATGCCCATTTTGCTTCATATTTTATGGCTACAGCATTGCTGCCTAGCGCTACTAGTGGGAACCTTTAATTGTCAGTCAACCTTTTCCTACATGAATGAAATGTGTCCATTTGATGTTATCGTCACATAAAATGTACTTGAATGGTAAACAAATTGTTCTGATACTCGTTTTGCAAAACCTTTGGAGACATGCACAAGAGATCTGTTGCATTGGGGTTTGGGAAACAAGTTGTACAACAAAAGGTGAAGCATATGTGGAGAAATATGCTGGTCTTGGTGTCACAAGTTCAACACTACACCTGCTTAGGACAGCTGTAGTGACGGCTCAGCAACGCTCACTGTGTCCATGCATTCTTTGTGAGCAATCTTTGCTTGTATCAACATCCCACAGATTTATCGCCTTGACCCCCGAGGTCTTCCTCGTGTCCAACGATTTGTCAGTTTGACAGAGAAGCTGTCATTTCGTATTCTCTTGCACAGCTACTGGGCCTGCAGGCGAGGGACTGTGGTAGATCGCACTTCGGTTGCATTCAGCTTTTGCTACGCTGCACAGACATGCTGCAAAAATCTCATTTGGTTCAGCCACAGTTATATCAGCAATGCAAGGCAATTTTTTGATGCATTGTAGAATTTAAATATTGGCATTAATTATTCATAATGTAAATAGTGACATTGAAGTGCATGTGTGGTCGAAAGGACCTTTAATGTATGATTACGTGACAGTGAAAATGTTCAACAGATTTAAGGACCTAAGCCCTGTTTGTGCAGGACTAGTATTACCAGCAGACCTCATGTGATTTAGAAATCAACCCCCACGTCTTTTTCGTGCACTGCATTTACGCGGGATAAGCAAAGGCTGTGTTTTACTAACATTTACTGACATTATCCCCCGGGTTTGATGTCAAAGGCTCTGCGTAACATCCACCTCCTGAACATCAAGAGCAATGGCTGGAAAACAGGTATTGAACACGCCAAGAGGCGTGAACCCCGTTATCAAATGCAAAGCTTGGTCTTTCTGCGAATGGATCTCCATGCAGCGAGGCAAGATGAGTCTTCTGAATCTGCACAAAAAGGGCTGTCAAAACGTCTTCCTCAGCAAATGAACTTTGGCGAGTTGTCATGGAATCATAGATATAAAATATTTTTAGGGTCCTTTTAAGGACTTCCATGTTGGTTTGAAGTTGAGATTGAAAGCTGGCGTTGGTAAACTCCATCTACTAAGAAAGATGTGTTTGAAAGCTCCAAAACAGCTACTGAATGAACATAAGATTGTTATTTTCACCTATTTCTTAAAAGTACGTTTGTCATTTAGGAACTTAATACCGTTGAGAAATCAAACTTTTATGATATTTATATGTCAAATAAGTAAAATCAAATAAAACCCATTTGGGGGCATTTGCCACTTTTCCAACAGTCTCAAACAGTTAATTACATTACATTACAGTCATTTAGCAGACGCTTTTATCCAAAGTGACTTACAATTCAGAGTCTATCACATTTCTACACCGTAGGCACAGCTACGGGAGCAATTTTGGGGTTAAGTGTCTTGCTCAAGGACACATCGACATGCGACTAGCGGAGCCGGAGCTCCAACCGCCGACCCTCTGATTGAAAGACGGCCCTGCTATCCACTTAGCCACAATCGCCCCTATGTTAATCTATCAGTTACAGTAGGTTTGGGTGTTCACTTTCCCTCTCTTGCAGCACAGTAGTCTCCTCAAAACGAACATTCAGTACGTTATCATGCGTAACTGTTCGTTATCAGAGAACCAACATGTGGTGCCAGAAGTCTGGAGCAGACAAAAGACAGCCGCACCCTGGTGCATCAGATATGACGCATTTCTTTTGCAGAATGAACACAGTTTTTTTTTAAACAAATCAACGGTTGCTCTTTTATAGAATATAAAAATAAACATACGACCAGAGCTCGGGCCGTTACATGTGTTACACATTAACTCTCTGTCAGCGGTGTGGGCGAAGATAACCTGGTAAACAATTAACCACCACTTAACCACTCAGAAGCAACGAGTTGTCAGTGATATTTTGTGAGTTTTTATCTGTAAATGGCAATTTATAATTAGCTTTAGTTGCCAAATGTTCTGTTTCCTTCCATTCAGGTGTGACTTTTACTTTTAATTAGTATCCATCTACATATTTAACTTAATAACACATATTGAAACACATTTCTCAAGCGTTACATTCACATAGCTGTTCCCATTCTCTTTGATAACCTTCTCTCTGATGACGACTGTTGTCTCAACTGTGCTTGTCAGCCTCCCCGACAACACCCATGTCAGTTAATCTGGATGCTCTCAGGACCGTTTGTTGATACACATTCAGTAGTTATTATGACATTCACATGTCAAATGTGAATGTGATAATGTCTTAATCTGTGGGAATGAGGGTGAATGTCAGTTTCAGTGAATATAACAAAATGCTTATCTCTGCTGATGCCATTTTGATTGTGAAACCCTCCGTGCCCACATCCCTGAGAACAAACACTAAAGGTCTGTGTGGTGTTGATGACCACAACATTTCTGGGTGAGAGTTGACGTAATGATGCTGAAGATTAACAGAAGTGATGGCAGATGATGAAAAAGGGGAAGTTCATGGTACACGGATGAATCAGCACAACGAGGATACATTTACATTGACCGCATCTGAGAACATTCACTTTATCAGCTATAACTAAAGCATGATTACTTTCTGATATGTAGTGATGAAATGTAATGGAAATATCATGGTTTTGGTTAGATATCAAATAAACACTGACTGGAAGCATGAGCTGGGACGCATTGACTTCCACCAAAACCATGAACTTTGCCAAACCTTAAAGACATGATGTTTTTCTTGACTTTTCGGTTGCGGTTTGTAAACACAACATTCAAAGTTGGCTCCTCCTCCCCAGTTCAACGACTACAGAAGCCACGCCCCCTGCCCACGTGTAGGGTTAGATACTTGCCAGCAGCTGAAAGCCAACCTCAGATTCTCTATTGTTTTGAATGGAGCTTTGCGTTTGGCCACCCTATATTTACATTTCTGCCTTTTTCGCATGTTTACGATTTGGTACCTTGTCTTTTTGTTTTTATAGAGGTTGACACCGTGAAACGTCCCGAACACAGCAAAATACAGACAGAGGAGTAGGATGTCTGCAGATACAGACACCGCCACACACCTCTAGTGGGTCAGAAGAGATGATGGAGAGGGATTACTTTTGTACGAGTCAATAAAATCCTACACATTGTGCCTTAACAAAGGGCTTTAGTAGCATTCAAACCTACTGCACACAAGATGCAGGTTACATATACTGGTCTTTGATATCAAAGTCTTGTACTTTGTACAAGCAAACATTCCCCCGCGGCCTTATCTCAATGGCTTCTGTGTAGTTTAGGGCCACATATAGGATTGTAAATTGTAATAAACTTAATCCATGCAGTAATTACAGTATCAGCATGTATTTGGTAAAGCAGGTTAACTAAATCTTTACAAGACAGTGTTGAAGTGCACTACTTAATGCTGAGTGTGTAAACTGAGGTTGTAAATGAATCCTCTCACGACAAAAGACAAACAGCCGCAGAGCTGCCAAAGCTCACCTGGCATGTCATTAATCATGGCTGCATGTGGGTATGTGTTTGCATTGCGGCTTTGAATGTCTCGGATAATGCTACATGTGCTTCACGTGTGTGATGTGCATCACCTGTCGTACGATCTCCAGAATCTCTCTGGCATCTCGAGCCTGTTTGAAAGCCGATGAGGGCCGTGGCTGCTGCACTTTATCGCCTCATCACTCCGGGGTGCAGCACACATTTCCTCTGCCGTTAGATGCTCTGATTGAAGCTATTTAGGCTACGTCGGTCTATCAGAGGCGTGATCTTTCTCTGCGCTGCTGTTTGCGTTGAAGCAATTTCCTTCAAGGCGCCAGACAAGTGTTCCTTTGAAATGAACGGGACTCTTTAGACACATCGACAGTTGTTGTGGCGTTGTGTCGAAGTGGTGAGGGATGTTTGTGGCATTGTGTGATATGTGTCTTTATCTTAGGAGAGAACATTGTGCTATGTTTCAGCACAGAATGATGTGTTCATAGAGAGGTTTTCAATGTGTAATCGAGGACAAAGCATTTTTAGGCAGCAACTGAATATCAGTCGACTCATTATTTTACTGTACCTCTTATGTTATGTCACCACTGTGATATTTATTTCGCTGCATTTTAGGCTGCCATTTTGCTTTTAGTAGTCTTTTTGTGAGATTAAATCCGATTTTTTTATTTAATTACATACATTATGACCATAAATACATAAACTGAATGCAATATGAACTTCTTTTAAAACTCAGATCCAGTTTTCATGATGAACTTTGTCTGACACTTTAAACTTTACTTTGTTCATGTGTTTGTATCCTAACGTGGGTTTCTTCTTGTTTTAAGAAAACTGCAAGAGAACATTTGAGATTTTGACGTCAGTATTTTACGGTCACATTATCTTTGAATCAAGTGCTGCCAAATAATTTACAAAGAGGAATGATGATTAAAAAAAAGATTACAGTAATCTCCTGATAGCAGGTGCAATTCAACCGACAGGTAAACCAATCATTAGATCTTTATTACATGATCCAAAACAAACACATACACACCGTTAAATACGGATTGCAGCCATGAATTTAATAACTATGACGCAAAGTAAAATAGCTGAACATCATCGAGGACTTTTTACAAAATGAAATGAGCTGTAAATGTTGCCGTACAAACAGGTGTTAATGTGAGAAACATGCGCGCCCCCCCTCCCCGCAGCTCTACAGGAAACCCTACTCCCCATGGGTAATGCTAGCCAGCATGCAGCAGAGAGAGAGTGCACGGGAGCATGAACAGAAATCCGGCCCATGGGTGGTTTAATTTGACTGTGGTCATGAGCAATGAAAGGCGGAAATCAATGGATGACATGAAGAAGAAGGAGACGATTTTTTCCGCTGAGTGACTGGGAAAAAAAGAAAACAAAGGACGGAAGGAATGAGAAAGTGAATAACTGGCTATTATCTATTCAGGCGACACATCCCTCAACCTCCAAATAAGTTTGTCTCCTTGTGTGTGTGTGTGAGAAAAAGTGAGGGACAAAGAGTGAAAGAGAGAGAGAGAGAGAGAATCCAACAATCCCACGGACAAAGAAATGGCTGGAGCTGGTACAGGTTTGGCTCACTCTCACTGGCCCGATAGCCTCGTTGAATAGACTCATTCTTCTTATCAGCGTGGCCAGCAGAGCAGCAGGAGGAGGAGCAGCAGGAGGAGGAGGAGGAGGTGAGGTTCTGTGTAGGTGACCTAGATAAGGTTGTTCCCCAGCCGTACAAGGAGAGTGGGGCGGCCTCCAAAGGGCGACATACCCCTCTGCTATCAACCGCCATGTCTCTGTTATCGGTAGAAAATACTGTCATGTTAGTCAGGAGATATCATTATGAGGGACCTCACTCCAAACAGCACATGGTGGATACTTTGCGGTATGTCACATAGCTTTCCCGTGGACTGTGTCGGCTCAAGCTCTCAGCTATAGGCTCTCTGATTAAGAGGTCGTGAGTTTCGTGCCTACAGTGACAACTTGAGGATACTCCTGTTGCTTGGAATGCTGACGTCTTGAGATCATCAAGTTTGTTTAACTTCAGACCTCATGGAAACATTTACGACACTCCAGAAATACACAGCTCCAACTGAGTTATTACTACTGGGTCTCACTCGTGATGTGCTAAATGCTGTAATTTCTTCTCGTCTTCTGATACTGAGGCACTTTAACCCAGGAGACAGCTGTTTGTGTCCCGTCTGAAACCACGTCAACGTTGACTTATTTTACGTCGGTTTTGTTACGTAACTTCCGGCTTTACTAGTGACAATAAGTGAAGTTATTTTATGTAATAAACCAAACCAGGATGTTTTTTTAAACCTAACCAAGTAGTTTTGTTGCATGAGAAAGCCTAAAAACTAAGTCAACCTACATTGGAAGTTTATTTTGAAAAGAGACTGTATGCATGTAATGTACAAGAGTCCAAAACTGAGAAGGTTACCAAGAGGTTCATAGTTTGAGGGCTACTGACTAAGTCTGTATTTTGACTATAGTTGGGAGTGAATGTTATAATGTCAAATGGCACAGGTTCAACTTGCAAGCAAGGTGTTAGGAGAATCCTAATAGCATTAATGTCATCCGAGGCTCCACACTATGGTCCATGTTGGTCAAGGTACGACATTGTGTGTCGAAAGAGACACAGCTGCTCCTTTTCCCCTGGGAGTCAGTGAGAGAGTGTAAAGTGCATGAAAGTTCACTCAAATTCTCCCACATCTAACCCCAACAGACCCGTACGAGTAACTGGTGCAGAGACAAAGGATGTGATCCCTCACTGGCTTCCCACTCTGCTGCTTGCATTCAGTGGAATGTGCAACCAAGTGTCCTTTTGACCATTAAAAGGCGTATTTTTACAGGTGCAGAGTGATGAAAACTGTAAGTTTATAGGTTTAATGTTCAACAATGAATTACAGTTGTGCTAGGAGAATAGATATTTTTCAGCACATTTATAAAAAAAAAAGCTGTACCATTGAATAGTAGGCGTTTGACAAAAAACACATGATTTGACATTGGCTGGGTGATAACTCTCCAGACATGTATATAAGTTTGTAACCTTGATGCTCCATGCATTTATTTCAGATCTTCTTCTCCCTGATGTGTCTTAGCTAGCAGTTCTGTACCTTGTGCACATAACACGGTTCCACTTTGCTTAACTTGTTGCAACTGCAAAAACACTTTTTTCAGAGAATGTTGCTTTCAGACGGACTGCTTGGAAGTGCGACGGCTTACAGAGCCGACCTGGAGGCTCGTGCACCCGTTGTATCGTGGATTCCAGTTTGTAAGCTTGAGCAGCAATGACCACCGTATAGCTGAGAAGATTGTCCAAACACAAAAGAAAGAAAAACTGATTTAAAGCTAAGAGGAAGCATGTGCATGCCGGGGTCTCTCTGGGCCAAAAATAACTTCCAACACACCGTTAGATGGAAAAGTGGCGCCATTTGCAGTTACCTCAGGAAATCCTGTTGAAAAAGACATCATCACTGCTTTGCCAAATGAGGCCAACGGGCATCAAATTAATAAGCATCTTGTGGATTATGGGTTTAAAACAGACACAAAATGCACACTCATCATCATCCATCCTGTCCAAATGATTAATTAATGAAACATATGCTGAAAAGTGTGTCACAGCACTGTGTAGTGACCCACAGTGTAAGTGTCACAGATAGTTTGGTTCAGCAGCAGCGTGACCCTGCAGTTAGCAGGGATTACCCCATGATCTCATTAAAGTTAGAGCTAGAGACGAGTATATGGATGTTATGCAGAATCATACTGGTCTCAAACAGACCTGTCCGGGTTATTTTTGCCTCTATTTATACTCACTAAAAAGCTTTTTGTGATGAAGAATGTCCAATCCTTTAAACAAGTGCGGTGTGACTGATTTAAGATGCTATTCTTAACAAAGCAGTAGACGTACTTGACATTGAAATAAAGTGTGATCAGAGACAAAAAAAGAGGCCACAATAGGAGATGATTAATATCGAGGCTTTCAGTTAATGGACACGATTTAAAAGAAATCTTCGTATTTATTAGTTTTTCCTTGTGGGAAACTAAATAGAGTGCTTCCACTTGAATGAATATTTGCATTTTTACTTTGTATATTGACATATTTTGTCGTCCCCATGGCCTTTAAATTCAACTCACTGATTGGATTACACCGTGACTTTGCCTGTAGACGTTTGAGAGTCACTCTAAGGGTCAGTGTTTGTTAATACTTGCACGTCTGGGAAACAAAGTAAACACTTGCATGTGCTTGATACAAAGGATTAGGCTCTGAGATGTAATAAGTTTGTTTAATTTCAATCTATTTCATGCTTTATATTCCCAGGTTAAAGGCCAGAGTGTGTTGAATCATTTATTTCTTAATCAAACAATAAGGGAGAGTATAATGACGCACACTTTTGTCACAGTGGATTTCACATATGTCAGTGAAACACTCTACTTGGGAGGTGGGTGTTTACATAAAATGGCAATGAAGACCAAGAGCAGGAAATTACAGAGGAAATTTGCTGTAGTTGGAGTGAGAGTATTTTACGCCGTTTGACAAAACTTTAAAATCTCCAAAGCTTATTTTGTATATATATATATATATATATATATATATATATATCCATCTAACCAAAAACCCTTTAAAAAAAAAAATTCTCCAAGACCCAAAGGGCATTTCCAGGTGTTTGTACTTATTCCTGCAGCACTCTGTTGTCCATCTCACCCTCATTGACGGACTCATGGGATGCAAAACACACAATTACAAAATGTGAATTACTGGACTTATGCATCGAAAGCCTTTACTGCCAAAATAGCCTATCGTCACCAAATTCGACATAACGACATTTCAAACATAGTGTTCTTCATCAGGCCTATTAACCTCGTTAAGCAGCCACACATGTTCTATCACATGATTGATCAACACCATGTGACCCAATCAGTGCACATAATAGCTTCAAAAACACACATCCCCACCACAAATGACAGAAATGTAGCCATTCAAACACCATCATACTGGTTACACTGGTAAAAACAACAAACAAACGTTGACCTACAAAAGCGACCAAGCCAGGATTGTCCAGACCCTGATGTGTGTCCCAGCAGCTGGACCCATATGTACCACAACCTGAAGTGGTGAAACCTTTCACGCAATGGAATATCACAGATCTGCAAGTTTCCTTTGGCAGACAGAGGAGTGCTCCTGTACAAGAGGTTGTACTGTAAGAACACAAAACCACATCAATACAAATTTTGTGTTGTGTGATTTTGTCAAGACGTCCCTGTCTTTGACTAGAGGTTAGATATCACCTTGGTTGTCAGTCACACAGAAGTGCAGCGTCGGATCTGTTGACTGCATACTGCAGAGGTGTGCATTTCCTCAGACTCCCTCCCTCTCTCTTCTATGTGTGTGTATTCATGTCTGCTGAATACATGTCCCCCGCTTGCACCCCTGATTATGCAACAAGCTGGTCAGAAGCCTGAGGGGAAAATGTGTGACATGCTGACCGTGACTTGTTGTGTGCTGATAATAAAGAATTAGCCCTGATTTAGTTTGCCTTCCACTTATATCATCAATAAAATCTATTTAAACGACAATACGCCATCGTCCTCTCATGTATTCCATGTGCGGCTCAGCGAAGTGTAACTAATGCAAATCTGTTATGACATTGAGGTTTCTGACCTTGCTGCAGACCACGACCAGGCCTTGTGCTGTACTCTGATCGGTTTATTAAAGCATGTTTTCAGGGAGACAAGGCATGCAAGTCAGCGTGGCCACATGTGTGTTACATGATGGTGACCCAGCAGGATATTTCCTCTCACCCAGCTGTCACAACAAGCAAGTAGGATGAAAAGATGCAACACAAAGGCAGCGCTGGTGGGATAATAGGACTGTGGAAAAAGGGGGCTGTACTGAGATAAAGATGGGGGGATGAAGGTGATCAAAACCAGTGTTTTTCATACAATCCAGCATGGAGGATGTTAAAAGGACATCTTTGATTTTATTTACACCTTTAGTTCGGTTAGTTTGTGCAGAGAATGTCATTCAGAACAACTGGTTAAGTTAGTCGAAGAAAGCGTTTTAAACTAACTCTTAACATAGAATAACGAGCTAGCTGGCTACTGCTGAGAAAAACTGGTCTTAAACTTAAAAAACTGGTCTTTTTTAAGCTGAAATGAAGAATATTGTCAAAACAGAACTTGTCTTTTAAAAGTATTCATTCTCCGGCCAGAGAAGAGGCACAGTGAGTGAACAAGGGTTGGGGCCTGTGTACTGGAACATCCTGTTTCAGGCCGTGCAGGCCATGGTAGTAAAGTATAAGAGGTGCCTTATCTGTGTTACAACAGACACACAGATATATACGTTTCATCCTTAAGGCATAGAACATGTGAATATACAATAGGTACTTGTTATCCAACATAGAGAACAAGAGGATATGGGTGCTGGCAGTCACCAGATCCACAACGTATATAAAACAGTTCTACTTACAAGAATATAAAATACTCATAAGAATATCAAGTTTCTATTACACCAACAGCAAGATACATTTGAGCACGTATGTTAACGTTAAGTTCAGAGCAAAAGTACAAGCACTTAAGCATTTACACAACATACTAAGACGTTTTCCATTACACAGGACAGTCGTCATTTCAGTATACGAGTTCTGAAGGTTGAATCTGCCACTGGTGTCATTGTAAGTTGCTTATGTGCCGTGCAAGAATGGAAAGCTCCACAGACGTAGCAACACTAACTAATAAGGTTAAGTGGGGTTTAGCAAATGATCAATTAAGCCACTGCACGACATTCAAAGACCGCTGTACTGTTCACAGTACACAACCTGCTGTTTTGTAATCAGGAGTCCATGAGTTGTAGTGGATTTCAAATGACATGACTGACTGTCGAAAGTGTCACAAACTACGAGACTTTTCATTGACAGGATTCCGAATGAGGTCTCCGAACTAAGTTTTTATCACCAAAACACACGCCACTGATACGCTTGTTGATGTCACATAAAAGCCTGTTTCCACACGTCTCTACTATTTCCCCTATGTAGATCAGTCACTGTGTTATGTTATGTTTATTCATGCAAACATCCAGCAACCTTGGTGCAACGACTGCAAATGCAACACATTGCACACACACACAGGTGGGTGAGGCGACCCCTCCGCTAGGTTTTCCCTCAGCTCGTGTCTTGAGCTCTCATTGGCTGTAGCTCCAGCTACAAATTGGACTGACAGTTCAACTGATAGGCATCAGTTCCTCATACTTCACCTCGCAGCCTGACAACAAAACAGACTGATTGACCTCGTTGTTGAGCAGGAGTTCATACCGTAACTGGTTTGACCACAGAGAGAATCCAGACATTACTGGTTTCATCTCCTGTTGTCTCCTGCTGCAGGCTGACCTTGTGGGTTGACTGGTTATAACACTTTTATCCAATGCCACCACTGGGGATGTCAGCCAGAGTTTTTTTTAATTAAACAATTCGTTATTGATTCGGAGCCAGACAGACATTTTATCAGTCGATAGCTCTCATTTCTATTGATGTTTTCTGGACACATTGGGCGACTAAGAGTCCACTGGGGACAAATCCAGCTTTAATTAGAGCTCTGTGTGGTCAAGACAACTTTTCCTGTACGTTGGGGACACACACATTCCCCCACAGAGCCTCAAGACCAGCTGACAAAACTATGGTAACACCAACCCTTCAAGCAGAGGAGGTCGAGAAACTCTGTTGATTAAAACCCGTCTCATCGTCCCGTCGAGGGTTAACACAAGAGGGGAGAAGTCAAGCATCGCTCACATTCAGGGCGAAATGCCGCTGCTGATTAAGATTTTGAGCGCTGAGGTGTTAGCAGCTAGCCGTGTCTATACTGTCCCACACGTGATGATCCCCCATCGCCCACCATCTGATTTGTGTCGGCAGTCAGAATCACTTTTAATAGATTTGTTTGGAGGATTTTTCCCCACTCAACTCTGTCTCAGTCTGCAGTTTTAAGATTATTGATTAGCTAAAACCATTACACATAGTTTAGGATTAGGAAGCAGCTCGGCTTCAATGCGGGAAAATACTCCGTCCCCATTGCTGAACTAGCAGTACTTTGGACTGTGGGCAGTTTTATTACAGGCAAGTATTTCCACAGGTACTTACAAAATCCACGAACTGGAGCTGTTTCTGAAAGAGCTACACTACTGCCCAAAATATAGATTGTTTATGCAAGACTTTGGGCTATGTTGCTATATGTTGGGCTATAACATGCCTTATTTCAGACTAGTGGAAAGAAAACATCCAAAATACATAATTTCCACATTCTGAAACAATCCCTTCAAGAAAGGATCAGTTCTTCCTCCACCCCTGCATGTTGCACTAACAGCCGCAGATAGTGTGTGGATGTTTGCAAAGGTGAACAGGAAGTTTGATAACATCTAATTTCTTTAGTAATGACTTCAGTGATATGATCACCACAAGATGCACGTCCAAGAAGTTTAACGTCACGTCTATCTTTAGAGACATTTAACTCTCATCCCATCAACTGGGGGGTCCCTGAAGGCCCCAGAGACATACAGGTGTTTTATTTCATCTTTCATGACTTTGTCAGTCAATTGGTTGCTAATGACTTCATATCATTGTTTCTGTTTTGACTTTTTTTTTAAATACAAATGTATTGGGTTTCAGGGGACCTCAGTCAAAAGCAACCATTTGCAGTCTTTGCAGTTTGAATAGATAAAATAGAATAGATGGATAACATATTTGCCATGGCTCCTAATTTAAAGTATCACACACTATCAGGGGGGGTAGTTACCGTCGGTCAGTCATTTTGAAAAAGAAAGACACGCATTTCCTCCTGTGTTTGGTCTATTTTTGTTTGACACAATATGCAAATGAACTGTGACTGTCCTTCAATAATAATAATCGGTTTCACATTTTGCTGTGATAGATAATTTCACCAGACAGCACAACCTAAACATTTTCAAGCACATGTAGACATACTACTGCAACATGGGTGTCTCTTTGATACATTTCTTCATTTTTAAATTATTTGGCTGAGAAACAAATGATAAAACAGCCCAGAAGTAATAATATTTAGATATAGCATACTTAGAATAATCATTTTAAAGATTCATTTTTCACCAACGTGTCATTTGAGATTGTGTAGTTCTAGTCCTGTTGGGTCTCAGGTGTTGACACAACAGAATAGAGTCACTGACAGTCTGCATGGCAAACATGACGTGGTCTGATTGACTCAAACAGGTAATATGGAGGATTTGCTGAATTGTATAGAAAGAAGCGAAACACTTGACACTTGTTAGTCATAAAATATATTTATTTCACGAGTAAAACGTCCACTTCAGAAATAGAATGACGACAACACCTACTCATAGGACGTCCCTAATAAAGATTGGCATAAGGTAATTTTTTTTTCCTTTTTATGTGAATACAATCTTTCTTTATTGTTTCATAAATACATACAGGGCTAACACCAGAGGTCTTCAGTCCCTCTCATGGTCTTTTGTTAGTTCTTCAGCAGGCTGACATTATAATCAGATCCATTGGCAGCTTCTTTTCTTCCCGTCTTCCTTGGCAGGGTAATTTATTCCTTGGCTTTGTGCATCAGCCACTATGGCTTCGCCCTCAAGGCGACTGTGCGTTTTAAGCTTTAGCACTTGCTGGGGTTTCAGAACAACACACATTTCATATAGAAAAGGAGGATCATTCCTCTCTATTGCTATTTCACCACGGCATCAAAATGCAGCCGAGCTTTTGGTTACAAAACATAATTTAGGAATCACTTATTTTGCATAAGCAGTCAGGTTAGAAAAGACACAATACTAATAAAAACACAATACAGGATGACAAACACATGAACGATTTAAAAATTAGGCTGCAAAATAAGAGCAGTGAGCCATGATGTTCGGTATCTCACAGTAGTAGCAGCCCGTCCTCGTGTCCTTTGCTGCTCTGCACTGCATTCAAATCAATAAGCAGGTCAGCGCCTATAGGCATCATGTCTGCACGAGGCTGAGCGTGCCATGGTGTGTGTGTGTGTGTGTGTGTGTGTGTGCCAGAGGGGGATTTTCTGAGTCAATCGTTTGTGATGGAGGCGGCTGCAGCGTTTCATTAAGCTGCTGTGATGCGGAGGCTGGCAGTCGACAGAGATTACAGACAGACTGGCAACGGGAGTGTATGTGTCCAGTGTGTGTGTGTGTGTGTGTGTGTCTTTTTTTATCTGCACCTTAACCTCCTCACAGATGGTGATGTAGTCTCATCCCCCCCCCCCCCTTGCTGCCCACTGCGACTAGCTTATGCGTTCCGCTTCCTGCTGGCACCATTTTGACTGCAGCTTATCTTAATTTTTTCTTTGTCTTTGTTGACACAAAATAAGACCTATGAACTCCGGTGACACATCTCGGAAAACATTGGCACCAGATGCTGAATCCTAGTAAACGTGTCGCAGCTATTGTGAAGTGTTTTGTCTTTCAGAATAAATTATGACAGGGAATCTGTGCTGGCTTGTAACTTACAGAGAAACTTGCAAATCCTTCAAGTACTTCACATCACAGTTAGAATGGCCAGCGTTTAAAGCAACGGGCCACAGGAATTAGATTTCTTTAAAAAATTGGATGGAGAGAGATATGTGTGCTTCGTGGCTCACTGCAAAAGAGGTAATTCTGACTAACGGGAGGGGGAAGGGAGAGGGCAACAGGGCAGAAAGGGCAAAAGCGGGGGAAGGGGCATTACTTAAAGGAAGCACGGACAGAGCGACCCTTGAGCGGCTGGGGAGGGCGGTAGTTGTCCATCATGCAGCACTCGGTCTCGCCCTCAGCAGAGAAGAGCAGGCTGCGGAATTTGGCCATCTGTGAAAAGGGAGAAGACAGTCCCGTTCGTCATTCCTGCTGACCCGCTGTGACTGTCACTCATCAAAACACATCACTAGTCTCACCGTTGAGTCATTGACTTCAATTCAGAGTTGTGCCCTAGCAGTTGTGTTGTTGATGCTTCAGGAGAAGTTTGACATTGTGGGAACCAGGTTTTTTAACTTTCTTGCCGAGAGTTAGATGGGAAGATTGATACCACTGATGTTACCACTATGAAGACATAGCTAGCAGTCAGTTAGCTTAGCTTAGCATAAACAGGAAGAAACAGCTAAAGTACAAAGTTAACAAAATCAGCCTACCAGCTCCTCCAAAACTCACCAATTAAAAAGTTATATCTCATTTGTTTAATTTGTACAAAAACAAGTGTAAAAACTACAAATTGTGGTTATCTACTGTTCGTAGTCTTTAAGCTAAGCTAAAGCTAGCCCGCTCCTGGCTGCAGCAACATATTTAGCGCACAGACATGAAAGTGGAATCAATATTCACATCTAACTCTCAGGAAGAAAGTAAATAAGCGTATTTGGCAAAATGTTACTCAGGCCTAGCAACGCCACATTGTAAAAATACTCTATTACACGTAAAAATCCCCGATTTTAAAATGTTACTTAATCATTGAGTATGCATTATATTTTACCAGCAGGAGATGTTTCAAATGAAAAACAATCTATTTTCAGCAAAGGAACTAATTTTAGGTTTCTAATATTTATTCTAAGATAACTGGCTACTGGCGTAAGCTTCATATTTACCGCACAGACATGAAAGAGTTATCGATCCTGTTACCGAACTCGCAAGAAAACAAATAAGCGTATTCCCAAAAGAGTCAAAAGTCAGACAAGACAAGAGGAACCAATCAGCTGCTACAGCAGGGTGTCAGATGACCTATTTTAAAGGGTTTAACATTAACTCTGGCTCATGAATCAGTCTATTGTCATTACACTGCTTCAGCCACAGGATGTACACATTGGGTAACTAGTTACTAGTGGGACAAAATAATATAATAATGTTGTATTACCTGACGAGAAACCGTTAACTAATGACATGCATTACTTTGTATGAATGACTCCTTTGTCATTATCTGCTTGACCTGCCTTGAATGGCACCGAGTCTAAAGGTTGTGTCAACACGTCTCACGTGTTTACCCTTGAGACACCGACTCGCCGCCATGAAATAAACATTTGAGCAGGCGGTGTTCATTCTCACTCGGCCTGAAGGCTCCAACCATGAGGACAAACCTGCCCAGAAGAGGCTGTTAGTTTAGATTAACGGGTGGTTAAAAGTCAAATATCCATTTCAAGAGCTTGGATTAGGGGTCATTTTGGGGAGTAAATACTTAGCAAATGCAGGTGATGTGTACTGTGAAATCACCCATTGACTGAAGCTAAAGTACAGAATGAAGCATTTGTGGGGTGGACATTTCCTGTTGACTCCCACATACTGAAACAGAAACACTGTGCTAGAGAAACAGCATCTGCGTGAACTTTCGTTTGCCCTCGTTCTCTTGGTGGTCTCATTTTGAAAGTGCCATATTGCCTTTCCTCCCATTACAGAGGAGCTCTTCTTCTCGTTTCAGCCGCTCAGCTAATCTGAACAATTAAGCCCTTGATTTAGATCGAAGTGTAAGAGAGGATTTGCAGACGGGGCTATTCTAGGCACGCAGCCAAGGCTTCTGCTCCCGCTGAATGGGCTCTGTGAGCTATAGCCACATACCTGCTCAGTGCTGACACTGATTGACTCTTTGCAGACAATCCAGGTAACGCTCTCCAGCAGAGGGGGTGTGGTCAGGGAGCCGTCATAGGTCCAGTAATCGAGGCAACCAGGGAGCAAGGTGGAAGGGTCGAAGCCGGCGAAGGTGGTCTGCTTGCCCTGAAAACAATAAAGAAAGTAAAGAACACGTCAGTCAAATTGTCATAAATCAATAAATTCAGGAGAATATAGGTTTTTTTTATAGACACATACTTTGGCCTTGATGTCACTAAAGGTGTCAAGAACCTTCTGGAGATTGGCATTTCTACCGTCAATCTGAAAAAAAAGAAGAATACACATAAAGTTAACTATATGATCATCTGCAAACAGTATTATACATTGCAATAGGCTACAAGTATGCACTTTACTACGGTAAACATGCTCGAATCGTTGATACTGACCTTCAGGAAAACTCCAACAACAGCGAGCCCATCAGGCTTGCTAGCAGCCTCACCAAAACTTGCGTATTTTGTGTTCCAGTGAACGAGATGGAGCTGGGAAAAAATGAAAGAGATAAATAACAAAAACTAATCCCCTCAAAAGTAATCTTATTGAGTGGAACAGTGGAAATCCTGTCATTTCTCATCTGGTAACCTTTAGTGCAAATAACAATATATAACAAGAAAAAATTTAAATTTAAATAAATAAAAAAATAATAATAATAATAAAAAAATAAAAATAAATTAAAATTACATTACAGTAAAAAAAATTAAATAAAAAATTTTTAAATAAAAAAAAAATATATGAAAAAAACAAATTTAGAGTCAGAGCACATCCGTACCTCAGCAGGATACTTGGTCCCGGCCACGGTATGTTCGGAGCCTTTGTCGTCAGATGCTCCCCAGTGGAAATGAAACTGCTTGAGCCTGTATATCCCTGAGATGGGGCCTTCTTTCAGAGCTGCAGGACAAAACACACATCAACCGTCAGTTCATCACACACTGAACCTGAGCGCCTCATTGATGAGACTTTGTTATATTTATACTTTCTGAACAGAAAATATTAAAACATGAGGAGCAGGTTAAAAAGATGAATAGGACATATGTATATATATAAACACATATTACGTAAACACTCGTGTCACCGTGGCAGACTTCCTATTTCATGAATGCAGTCTCAGTTCCTGTTGTGTAAGCTCTAGTCAAATACATTCAGCCCTAAATGATGTCCAAGTATTGTTAATGTCAAACCTCCACCAAATGTTACACAATGTATATTTGCAGTATACGAAGTAGCAGAAAATCCTGTATATTGTGCTATTGCTGGTCCTTTGTTACGAAAAGCTTACACACACACACACACACACACACACACACACACACACACACACACACCCACACACACACACACTGCCTTCTCTAAACAGGATATTTGTTTATCAGCAGTCGACCTCAAATGATAAGAAGGTGCAAAACTAATCATTGAGACATTTGAGGTTACGCCTGAGTTTAAATGAATCCTGGAAAATATAAATAAAGAGTCTGTGCTATTCATCTTTTCCACTGTGCACACACATGATGCATGACATGATGTATGACGATGACATGCAGACTTAGCTTGTTCTTTATTTAGCAGGGCAGGGTGTAGAATAAGCACAGTGAAATACCAAGAGAGGATTTAGGAGGCTCTAACTCATCTAGCTCTTATTCTTAGCAAAAGTGCTTCTGTGTTTTTCATCTTGATGCATGTCCACTAGAAATAATCCATGATTCTGTTGGTTATGTAACAATAATCTGCATTATCCTTTATCAGATGAGCTAAAGGACAACCAATCCAAAATCATCCAAATCTAAAATCCCTTTTCTTGTCTCTTTCTGAAACAGAATCGAAATGCAATTAACAAAGAAAAGAAATGAACCAATGCAAGCTCCACTTTATACCAGGGTGAAAACAACCCAGCGTCTTTACATGGTAACTCACTCCCACGCATATTTAGCGCATTAACAGTCTACAGAGCCACGGTTTGTTTGCAGAGTAACATTGGGTTTCGCACTTTTGACCATACTATAGCTGCAGAAAAGAGTCTGCGTGGGAAATGTTTGCTCGGGGTTATATTACCAATTCAATTAGTATCTGCATGCTTTGTGCTCGGCTTTTGAATGGAGCCCCTGGAGCCTAACCACCAACATTTATTTTTCTATTTAAAAAACCACAAAATAAAGAAATAAATACCAATAAGAAGTCTATGTTCGTCTGATTGATCACTAATGTGAAATCACTGTAGAAGCGTGTGGAAACTGGGGCGCATGCATCCATAATATTAACAGAATATTAACGTGCTTGACTTCTATAGAGTTTAAGATGGAGACCGGAGAGATGATGTTAACACACAGAAGCGCATTAAACCTGAATGCCGCATTTTGCAGGTTATTGCATCCCATAAATCATCATGAGGACATTGATTGTCTTTGTTTGCAAACCAATCACCGTAAAGCTCCTCTATTACATCTAAAAACATTGCAATAATAATCGAAAATGCAGTAAAATATTGCGTTTTCTCCAGGTTGAGACGAAGCATTACAATGCACACTCAATCAGATTGTGGAGCGTTGATATCAAGTGCGGGCTCCACTGAGCGGCCAGTATTCATACATTATTAATGGAACACTAACTTGAGCTGTCGGTGTCATCTGCGAAGGTCACTTGGAAGGAATGTCCGTTGTTGAGGATCTCAAGGCAGTTGGAGGGGTCGTACTTCAGCTGGAGCGGCTTCAGCCCCGCGTCGTATGCTGATGCCCCAGGTAGGATGTCAATAGGAGACTGGCGGGGTCCATTGGCAATGGGGAAGTTATCGGCCCATTTGTCGGGTCCTAAAAATGATATAATTATACAATTGTTATTATTAGTATTTGTCTTGAAATATGAGTTTTTATTGACATATTTGAGAATGTTGATGCGCTGAAAACGCGCGTAAAAGGCCCCCTCAAAGTGTGCAGAATTAAAAATCTCTGCAGTGACCGGTGCATTCCCTGTTTTCATTCATTCTGTTCCCGCTGGTATGACAGGTTGTAACACCCCTCAGCAATGTCATTGTAGCATTATAGCCTGTACGTGCAATGAGCGCCTCACCGTTGTTAGCTGCGTATCCCCAAGCGTGAGACATTGTTATAGAGTTTGGATGTACGGGTATCTAGAGCTGTAATTCCCTAAAGCGAGTCGTCCCCAAAGCAGCCAGTGTCGTCCACCTGACAGCTGCAGACCTTATATAGGGTCCCCTGTGAGCGGTGTGTGTGTGTGTCGGGCTGGTGTTAGCCACATGATGTCCGCGCAATGACCGGGAGGAGTTTAGATGCGCCGCAGCGTTGCAACACGGTGGATCAATGAGGATCTCTCTCTCTCTCTTTCTCCCGCCCTCCTCTCTATCTCTCTCTCTCTTTCTCCCCCCTCCTCTCTATCTCTCTCTCTCTCTTTCTCCCCCCTCCTCTCTATCTCTCCCTCTCTCTCTGCGGTGGTGAAGAGTCCTCACTAGCAAGCGGCAGCTGAGCTGGATAGTATTCCATGCGTAAAATGCCGAGCGCGTTCTAGCCTCTCATCTAACGGGTTTAATTTACGTGTCGTGTCAGGAAGTAACGGAATTACGCGACAGCATGCAGCATATGTGTCACCTTCAAACTGAGCGTTGGCTACAGCTGAGGCGTAAAGAATGGCTGCGGAAATATACTAATAAAATACTACGACGCAAAGACGTAAAAGTGCAAGGTAGATAGGCCTCAAGTGGTCATATGTTAATATGGCATATACATACGCACAGATGTTACTTGTTGGATCATCGAGGGAATGCAAACGAAATCAGTATAAATTATTAACAAACATGGACTAGAATCTTAATAAAGTAATAAAACTGTAACAATTGAAACGATGGTTGTTTGGCTTCAACATTGTTGTTTATGGATTTTGATTAAACAAAGAGTTTGCTTTCGTTATTTATTTCTAAATTATACACACGTTTAAAAATATATGTATAACTTGTGTGTTTGGAACCATAGGTTTCGTTGAGGAGTTATCTGGTTCTTGCAAAGCTCAGAGAGACCGATAAGAAACACCGGAGACCTTCTGCACATAATGTGTCTATCAGTGATGGTGCTGCAGCAGAGAGGACGGCTCAGTTTTAACTGATACAGAATTAACTGGCAACATTATCATCACATATTACTAACCTATACATGCCACTGACATGCAACAAGTATGGAGAAACAAAAATGATGAAGTAATAAATTGTCTCGGTGAGGAATCTTTTTGTCGTTTTATTGTTGACGTGTCTTCCCAAATTTCAATTAGCAGTTTGATTGCAGCCTAGTGGCCAGTAGCTCAGTGTGCAACGACAGCTCCGTTCATCAGGAAATCATTCAGCCTGTATGAACACTGCGGTGATGGTAGTATGGCGCCACCTGCTGTTGGCTAATGAAACTATAGGGGTTTTGTCTTTCTTCTCCCACCATGCAGCTTTGACAGATAAATAAACTGGAACAAAAGTATTCTATAATTTAATTTAGGACATTTTAAGGGTCGGGTTTAAGAAACAGTGTTGCAATTTCTCCAAAATTAACTTCTAAATCTAAGTACATTTACTGAAGTACTGTAAGTACGATTTTATTGTTACGTTATACTTCTACTCTGCTACATTTCAGAGGGAAATACTTCACTAAATTCTTCTGACAGCTTTAGTTACTTAACAGAACACAAAATATAATCAGCCGGCAGCAGAGTCTCTTCCTCCGGCCAGGAGCCGAGCATCGCCTCGCTGCTCCGCCTGGTCCCCGCTGGAAGCCGACACCGACACCACGCTGCTGGAGGCCCAGGCCGTATTGCTGGGCCCGCTGGAAGGAAGGGAGGCACGGGAGAACCAGAACCAGGACTGCATGAGGCGGACTGTCAGACCCTGCTGCAGTAAAATGGGACTCTGGTGCTTTAGTCCACAAGGGCCGCCAACATCAACACAAAATGAAAGTTTCTAGTAGCTGTAAGTAAGATTTTGAATGCAGGACTTTTACTTGTATTTCTACACAGTTGTACTACTTTTGCTTAAGTGAAATATCTAAGTACTTCTTACAGCTCGGAATTCTAGGAGTAGGGCAATTGGCAAAAAATATGGTGCTAGATATAAACTTTTGTCATCAGTCTGTGATGAGTGAGGATGAAACAAGTCAGGTGAAATGATGTATTGGCTTTAATAAAGTAACCGTGTCACACTCTGGCCCCACACACACACACACACACACACACACACACACACACACACACCACACACACACACACACACAGGAGAGTCATTGCTGTGTTTGTTCAGTCTGGTCCATAGCTTCGGTCTGGTTGTAGTTGAATTCCGTCTGCACCCTGATTGGTTGGAGGCCCGGATCTGTGCCCTCATACAAGGCCCCCTGACCATCCTCTCCATCCATACAGATGCCCTGCTTCTCAATGGTGTAGTTCAGCACAGCAAACGGAGCCACGGGCGACTTGGCGATCAGTATCTGTCGCTGGCGTGCGTCCACATACTGGACAATAAGACGTGTGTTGACACTGTGACTCCACGTGTTCCCCAGAGCCGCTGTCACGAACCCTGAACCCCCCTCCGATCCTTGACCCCCCAGGTGAGTTGTGATCTGGTTGGTGAGAACCACAGGTATGTTGAACTGGTGGGCCAGGTACTTGAGGGTGGAGGCCTCGCGGCCCAGCATGTTGCTGCGGTGAATCAGGTTCCCGGGCAACGTCGTGTCAAACTCCTTTCTCACCACTGAGGCCACGGAGTCCAGGATGATGAGACCCGCTCCGGTCGAGATGATGTCCTCTTCCAGTCTGTCCAGTCTGTTGAGGACATTTTGACAGGTGAGCTCCCTGAAGATGTGCACCCGCCCGGCCATCTGCAGGGCTCTCTCCCTGCAGCCGAAGTGGTCTGGGAACCGGCTCTGTGCGATCTCCACCAGCCTCTTAGCAGAGAAAGCGGACTCTGTGTCTATGTAGATCACACCGCTGTCCAGGCCGCCCTGGCTCTTTGGCAGAGTGGCCAAGACGCTCAGCATCAAACACATCTGGGTCTTCCCACAGCCGGAGGGCCCCGTCACCTCTGTGAGGGTCCCACGGTGCAGACCGCCCCCCAGCAGTCTGTCCAGAGCGGGCAACGACGTGGAGAAGCAGGAGTGTTGCCTCCACAGCTCCAGAGCCGTGGTGACAGGCGGTGCGACGGCTCTGCTCACCAACTGCAGCAGCTCCGAAGCTCTCCGGTAGCTCAGCTCCGCGACACTCATCACCTCAACAGGACTCAGAGACAACAGGTCCTTACAACTTTCTATTTGATGCCGCTTGAGTTGCTCACACACGTCGTCTGAGACGCCGGCTCGATTCAGCTTTCTAGTCGCCATGTTGGCGTCTTCTCACCGTGTCTCCATCAACTGCTTTAACACGATAACGACATGAAAAAACCCGCTTGCCCCGGTCGTGTTCTTCTCGGTTCTTCTTCTTCGCCATCTTTGACAACAACAGCCGTCGCACGCAGATGACGTAACAAGGAAAGAACGTTCGCAGCAGCTAACACGTGAGGATATCAACAGCGACGAGCAGCTCCTGAAATACGGTTTGTTTTTAGGTATTTACGGCTGAATCGTTAAGCTATGAACACCCTTTTATATCCCGTTTGTTAAATTTAATCAACATCATGAGAAAATGACAAAAATATCTCATGCGACACATGTACAGTGTTGGCAACTAGCTGGCAACAACATCCGTGTTAACCTATATTTGAACTGCTTATCCAGAGGGATATGTATACAGTTGAATGTTCATTTTAAATGTTTAAATGTGTGGAAAAATACTCTAGTAAAAGTCTTCCATTCAAATACTTACTCAAAGTACAAAAGCATGAGCATCAAAATATACTTAAGTACCAAACTAAGAGCACTCATACTGCGACCCTTTTCAGAAAAGTATTATATTTTTTAATTCCAATTATGAATGCATTAATGTGTTCATTGCTTTCACGTGGAAGCTGGTAAAGGTGGAGCTAATTTTAATTAATTTACAGACTGCTGAATAGCTTAATACATACAACATAATAATGTGCCATAATCCAATAGTTGATTTATATTTATATCCTGAGAACCAATAACTAACACTGTCAAATAAATGTAATGCAGTAAAAGTATAAAGTTGCATTACATGCAAATATTCAAATACTCTAATATTGTACTTGGGTACTTTGTTACGATCCTCTCCTACAATCCACGTGACTGTATTTTGGCAAGTTAACAATACTATTTCTTATATGTTGGTAGGCCATTTGTAAAAGGATTATTGTCATTTCTGCTTCTCCTGCCAGTGCATTAGATTCACTTGGAAGGTGCTTTTCTTTATCTTTTACTTATTTTAGACAACCGTGGTGACGGTTTGTTTTGTTTTTGCTTCAACTCTTTGTAAAAGTCGAGCCTGTTGTGCATGAAATCAGCTGAAAAATTGGAAAATGCCCGAATCGGTGCGTTTGGCCTCAATTCATGCAGCATTTCAGAATCATAAATGAAGCTTATTCATCTGAACCTCTTGACCTTGTTCAAGTTTTAGGCATGAACGGAGGCGTTGATAATCAAGTGGCTGCTGGGTGTACGAGGCATGTGGAGAATCTGGAGCAATCTCAACATCTGTCTTTTTTCAGTGAGCCTGTAATGTGTAAACCACCACTTAAGAGCAGGCAAACACTGCAGTAAGGATTAAACCTAGAAATGAAATCCCTCCCGTGAGCCGATCCAAGCTAATTGGTGTTCTCTCCTCAGGTAACATGGGGAAGAATAAACCAAAGGGGAAGAAACAGAAGAACGTCTTTCGAGTGGAAACCAAGCACTTGAAGCACAAGAACAGAGCGAAACCTGTGAAGACGACGCTCAAACACGTAAGATCTCTTTGTTGTTGTTTTCTGTCTTGCATATATTTGATATTCTCATTTGTATGTAGTGTTTGCTGCAAACTAATTTGTGGATTCACAGATCAATGCAGTGAAGAATGAGAAAGTGGAGAAACTCAATCAAGTCTTTACAGAAGTCCAGAGGGATGTTAAGAGCATTTCCAAGTCTGTTGATCCCGAACCAAAGAAACAGACAAAGGTAGGGGTGTAAAGAAGAATTAAAACTTGTATTTATCCTCCAGCATTGTACTCCTCTTAATGTTTGTAATGCTAATGTGGTTTCTTTTGTCTTTAGGTTGTCAGAGAGCCACCAAAGGAATCTGTAAACGTTGACGGTGCTGCTCAACTCTTCTCTCAGCTATAATGGACCATGAAACGGTCATGAAGTCTGAGGACAAACACGCTGACCAGCTGTTTGTGCGTCTCTCTGTGTTGGACATATGAAAAAACAAAGTCAGCTTACGTCCAATATGTCAGAATGAGGACTGCAGATGAGCTGAGAATGAATAGAGGTTACGGTCATTGCATGTTAGGAAAACCTTGTGTGTGTAATTTAAACATTCTGTATATTCAGTGCAAAGAAATGTAATCAATTAACAGACTTGTGCTCGGTGTTAATTGTGATGTTTCAGCAACAAAGGAGATTTCTTATTGTTATTAATTGATATTATTTTGTGTAGACATGTTTGCTTTCTCTGGGCTGCAGCTAATGATTATTTTCCTGATAGATTAATCTGCTGATTATGTCTTTGATTAATTAATGATGTGAGAAATGCCCACTATAACCAAAAACCCACAGTCCAAAACAAACCGTTCACTATCATATATAATAAAAACATCCGCAAAACTCCACATTTGAGAGAATGGAATCAGATATTTGGCTTTTTTTGTTTGGACGGTGCCTGAACTTATTAACCAATTAACAAAATAGTTGCTCATTAATTTCCTGTTGATTGACTAATTGTTTTATCTGTACTTTATTTTCTTAAGTCTTGATATGGGTGCCTTTTGTTTCATCCTCTTGAATGTGGAATGCAATTAAATGCGAACATTTTCAAAATGTGCACTTCATCATATTATCTTTTTTCATTTGTTTTCTTTTTTGGCAAAGCAGTTCAAGGCTTCACACCTTTTATTCTCATGCTTTTCATGCTCCTGATTTACAGTAAATGAAGCCACAGAGGAGATCATTGTGACTGCTGTTTGTAGTGATGAAAGTGTTTGCTTCAGAGCGGGTTGTCCTCGTGGAAATCATTCAAACTTTATGCAGAAGTTTACAAAACCAGAATTTAAATGAGAATTCCACCAACATAATTAAAAAGTAAAATGTTCAACGCTGTGTTTTGTTTCAGAGAGGTGTTGACTGAACTCATTTTGAGGTTGTAGTTTGTGGAGTTGCCGTGCTGAACTGAATCACACTGCACAGGTGTTTCTGGTATCCAAGCCATCGATTTCAGGGCTTCACACTCTCATTTCTATTCGGACTGCGCCTGAAGGTGAAATATAGATTTTTTCGGCTCGAGCAGCGGGCCGGTATCGGCATCAGAGGTCATGTGTGTACCAGAGCCCAGCTGATTGCTTGTCTTCATGGCGACCTTTGAGTTAGCTGGTCAATACATTGGAGCAAGGTGAGAGCAGGAGTGAGGCCTGTAAACAAACCAAACCATGACATAAATAAGCTAAGAAGGAGATTCTCAAGGTGCGGATGGCTAAAATAAAGATTTCTTATATTGTCCAGTGGAGGTAGATTTTAAGACGATACGATGAACTTGTTAGGAAACAGTTGTGTTTCTACATCCAGCAGTCAGGGAGCAACATGTATCACTTATTTGGAGTCATGTTTGTGTTCCCCTGACTTGTTTTTAGTCTCCAGCAGCTCCTGTGGGAAATATCTGACTCTTTACCTGCTAAATTCTCCGCTATGCCATTTGATGGTGAAAACAGCTGCCTGTTGTGCATGCAATCAATGCTGACGAGAGGGAACCAATACATTAAAGCTTTGATCCATAAAACCAAAACTACGTAAAGCTAAGGGGGAACTGTTCTTTCACATCAAAAGCAGCAATTTGATCATTTGTTAATATAAAAATATTGATTAGAGCATCTTCAAAGATGTAAACTGGTCGAAGCAGGATGCTGATACTGAAAGCAAAGCCCTTTTGGCGTCAATAAAAGTTACAAAGAACGACAGCAGAATCACAGGAAATAAAGAAAATATGAAAAGATGTGTCCTGCAATGCATTAGATCCACGCCTTTAGGGCAGAGACGTTCATTTCTAATCGGGAGGGGAAGGTTTTCAGCTGGAAACGACGGGCGAGGAGAGTGTAGCAGATGCATTATTAAGGTGTCCGGTGCTCCCCACTGCGATGCAGATGGCTGCACCGCAGCACAGGCTGTGGGGCTGCATCGCTACACCCCCCGGGGAGACGGATATCATCCACACATTGAATTTTGAATGTGATGTACTCGAGCTGGAAGGGGGGTGGTTGGATCTGTGTCGAGGGGGTGAGGCGGTGTTTGTGTGTTCATCAGCCAAAGAGTCTTTTTTGTCGCTGTTAGTCATGCAAAAAACAAAAAAAACGCTACATAGTTCTGCTTGTTGCTTTAAAGCATTTTCCTTTGATCCAACTTCAAACTTAAGAAGCATCGATATATAAAATGCCAAGGAGAGACGGACAACGCCAATGATGCTATATTTTCTAACAGAGAATTGATTTTCAGAAATTAGATTCATAATTAAAATTGTGTCTGGTGAGGAAAAGCACCTCCCAGGCTCTTTTGATTGGACGTCATTAGACGGTTGCTTAATTGGATGTAATCAAAAGTGACATTTTAGACAACCGCCAGTGCTGGAAATGTCCACAAGATGGTGCTCTGGATGGGCTTAACAATATGCATGGTGACAAGCGAGGAAGTGTAGCTGTTTGTGTGTGTGTGTGTGTGTGAGTGTGTTAGGCTCCATGAATGCCAATACGAAGCTGAAGGCCTATTTGCAGTATGTCATTCCCACCACACAGCTGGGTTTTTCTCTCTAACAGGACTAGCAGCAAAAGGTTACACCACCTGCACTTCTCCCTGTGATAGAAATAAGAATCGCTGTTTGTCTGTGCAAGAGAGACAGATACTGTGTGTGTGTGTGTGTGTGTGTGTGTGTGTGTGTGTGTGTGTGTGTTTGCCGATGCAGATTTGCTTTTCACAGCCATTTCAGATCGCAGCAGTTGTGACAACCCAGGCGTCAGCGTGTTTTAAAGCCTTACTAGTGATATACTCCTATTTGACTTTTTAAAAGATAATATAAATATGAATGCTGTAGGTAGCAAAGACGTACATGGTCATGGCTAATGCCTTAATGAAATGTGCTTTTGAATGACTGATGCTTCTCTGAAGGCTTGGTCTTGTCTAAAGAGAACACGGTGAACCATTCAAAGCAAAGCTGCCTTGATTTAGAAAGAAATGAGCAATGTGCAATTATCGTTTTTAAAAGGTCAAAATTAAAGTATTAGTCAACATGAAATGTGAAAAGTCATCTCGACATGACAGTAATGTGTCACAGCATAGGATCAACATCTGATGAATCTGCCTGAATAGGATATACGTTATAAAAGTTCAACTTTATTTCAACATAATCTCTTTAAAAAACGGATGCCTTCTCCTCCAGTAATCTCCCTTTAATGTATTTGAAGGCATTTTGCCAACAAGTCAGACAGCCAAGATTCAAATTATGATTAAAGTTTGCTCCTCAGACCAGAGTCCAGTTGCGCAATGTTCAAAAATTCCCCTCACGCTCTCACGCCTGCAGACTTATCTCATGTGAATCTGTATATTTGGCTTCAATCTTCAGATTTGAAGTCAGGGATTCTTTTTGGGCTGCTACTGTGCCCTCAGTGTGATTTGCTGTTTGATGGATAGTCTGTCCCTCCGAAGGTCAGATCAAACCCATGTGGTATTATTCCACAGACACACCTACAGCATCCCTGACTGACTTATGGAGTTAAGTTAGCATTGTGATGCTATTTATGTTAAATCTGAAAAGGTTTCATGGTTCTTGATCCTCAATCCGATCTTAATCCCTTTACCATCTTGGGACTCCAGTTAGAGAAATATTATGGAACAAATCAAGCTTTTATTCTCATTTTTCAAGTGTTTTTGCAACAGTTGTGATTAAGCTTGTTATAGTGCGGTTAACACCTAGGGTAAAGGTGAAGAAGTCTTGATTAATAGGGCTCCTCGCTGAGTTAAAGTATTTAAGTGCCAGCCACAATTTGAATAGTCTGAATTATCTTAATGTCGGCAAGGAGCGCTGATTTGCTGTTCTTTTCCCCATCTCCTTTATCCTTAGAAACACAGGGAATTTGGCATTCTGCCATCTTTGCATCAAGGTCAGAGAAGAAACAGAATTTTGGAGACTCGACAGATCCAACCCCAATACCTGCTGGATATTTGCCTCGGGAAAAAATTCAGCAACTAACATTAGATTGACAGATTTGCTGTTTTAAATCTGGTGATACTACATTTGAGTTTGTTTCAGAGGTGAGAAGACGTCAACGTGTCCAGTTCCAAACTGAGCTAAATTGGTTGAAAGGAAAACGTTTTCAGATGTCTGGGTTCAAAATGTACCTGCCACATGTAGAAGTTAACAATTTCCATATGCAAATAGAACATCCCCCAAGAAAAACATCACTCTTCATCAAAGTTAATAAAGCTTAACCTAAATGCCTACTCAGCTGCAAATCACCAAGACCTGGCTCATGTGAAACTTTATTGAATTTTAAAAAGGTGCTCAATACGACATTGTTAGTTTGTCTTTTGCCTCTCCACAGCTCTCAAACTGGTGACAGCTTACAGTGCTAACAGTGCAAACTTATGCAACAGTGCTGACAGAGCTAACAGTGTTTTACCTGAGGGGGAACCGCAGGGTGAGCACGTATAAAAGTGAAGTTGACATTTTGTCACATCAGTCGTTAGTAATGTGAGTTAGTCACGTGGCTCTTGTGAGTCGTTAGTCAGTGAAGTTCCCATCAACCACGCTCTTTTCCTAAACCTCACGAGTGTTTTTTGTTACCTAATGGGCCTCTACCACAGAACAGAATTCTCCTCTGAGTCAAGAACCCCGTCAAGTCCACGACACAAACCAAATCTGGATCCCAACCAGATGCCAGAACAAACAAACCCAAGCCTCTGCAGCTCTTTTCTTTTCTCCATCTGCAACAAACCACCCGAGCGTCAAGCCACTGCAAGCTGTTGGGCTTGTAGGGAATGAAATAGGCTTTACACTTGAGAGAACACAGCACACACCGAGTTGCCTTCTTAAGGATCCCGGGCACGTTGCTGGAGTCGCCGGTGAGGTCCCACCTGCGGGTCTGGTTAGTGGCTGAGGGACAGGAGATCTGGAGGAGAGTGCAGGCTGGCTTGTCAGAGAAAGTGGAGAGAGAGAGATTTCTGGTACACCTGTCAGAGACATGAACAAAGTACATCTGTTCATCCCCTCCTCCCCGATCGGATGTCACCGTCTACAAAACACAGCCCACTTATTTCTGCCTGCCTCCGTGTCACTGTCTCTTTGTTTTTCACACGCAAATGAGCACAAACACATGCACTCATACGTACACCGACGAGGAGAACGCGGTGCAACCACAGTGCAGCTCTGTTTACCGCACCGATGGAATCCGTGCAGTCGCCAGAAAAACCTTGTGGTTTTAAATTGACACAAAATACACGTCTGCAGCAAAAGCGAAAGCGTGCAGAATGTCTCACATCCAAGGTTATCCAGAGATTATTAATTTTTAATCACTACCTCATATATGGCTTGGACATATTAAACAAACATATAGGACTTTGTGAGACTATATTTCACAGATTGGCCGACACATTGGTTTGCAGATGAGCAAATCTAACACTGTGTGGTGGGCATTGTATGCAGGTACTGAGAGCTTTAATGTATAATCTTTAATTAGTTTAATTTCAAAGGAGAGATTTTTTTGTGTATGTGTTTTTGTACTGGTTTGAAATGGAAGCTGTGATACTTTCTACTACATTTGAACCAACGCCTGGTGATGGTTGTGGGGTTGTCTTCTTGTGTTGCCGCCACTGTCAGTCCAATCTGATCAATCAGCAGCCACGGTCCTGATGAAGCACATTAACTGAGTGTCAGGCGGGCGGTGGCGAGGGAGTGATTTATCGAAGAAGTCTCAGGTTCAGATGGCTGGAGAGCAAAGGCACAAAGCAACACTGACAAACTGGCAACTGAGTGGGGAAACGGGACACAGCTGAGCAGGAGGATGTGAGTCAGGTGACCAGGATGAGGACAGGGCGACGGCATCTGTTGGACAGTTGGAGAAGGACTATGATAAAGATTTGGGGGTTTGGTAAGTGGGAATGTGGTTGGAAAGAGAGGCAGAAAGGGCGAAAATAAACGACTGTAGAAAGTCGTCGAGAAAGTTAAACCCTTCATGAATACTAACTGAGGGTGTTTTTCCCTAAAATTCAACTTTAATTGTCGATCTTTAGTCATGAATGTTTGATGTTACAGAGAAATATTTAAAACCAAGTTTTTAATGTCTTTAAAGCATTTAGATTTTCAAGATGTAGACATTTGAAAGTATAAACATGGAAGTATTTTCCCTGGCTGGCAGATTGCTTTTTTTAATGTGTCAAACAAGATCTTAAGAGTAAACACGTGGCTCGACTGTGTTGACAAGACGTAGTGAAATATTATCTTACTCGGTGTTTGTTTTCTCTCACAACGTTTATGAAAAGTTGTTTCATCGTTTGAATTGCAAAGTCGGTGCTGCAAACTTTTATTTCAAATCCCACTCGTCTTTGACGGTCACCTTGTTTTTAACCGATGTTTTCGGTTTGTTCAAGGTTTGATGACTTTCTCCACGCTGCTGAACAATGATGCGCCTGGACCTTTTGTTGTGATGTTCCTTTTCTAAAACAGCTGCTGTGGAAGTTTCCCTCGAGCACAGCGAGTCCCAGTTGTTGGAGGTTTTCAATGGCAGGCGGTGGAGAACTATAGTAGCTACTATAAGGAGTGTAAATAAGTGTGTGAATGTAAAGAGTGCTGGATAAGAGTATGCATGCTCAGCAAAAATGTACGTACATTTCCGTTGTAAGGCGGAACCATTTTCAGCGTTAGCAGAGGAGAGCAACGAGGGAGCGAGGGCCGTGATTCAGGAGAGAAAGGGGCGCACGTGATGCGCTTGTTGATGAGAGGAAGTCTCAGTGGAAGAGAAGGAGACTCTGCTTTTGCCGACCGGGGTAAACAGGACAGCGGACCGTCGGGGATCCAGGAGGTGGAGGAGCTGAGGCTCCTCAGGAGCAGTGGGGAGGAGGAGTGAGGAAGACAATGTGGAGGCTGGAGGGGAGGTGGTGCAGCTCCCTCTGTAGCCCACGAGTCCCAGTGCCAGGATTGTACATTTTGTAGTTATGTTGCATTTTTGGTCATGTTCCAATACCCTGAAGGATGTAAGACTTGCAACATGAAAGAATAACACTTTTTTTCTGGCAGTGTTTAGAAGGATTTAATGTGTCTATTTAATGCTAAGACATTTAAGGATTTAGACTTACATATAGGGTTTTGTTTTCTTATCTTTTGATCCACTATGATAATAAAACATTAGCATTGTATCTTTCTTCAAACCACCGATAAGTTGAATCTCGACATACGTATCTGAACCAAAACACCTACCACCAAGGAGGTGACGTTTTCGGTTCGGTTTGTTTGTTTGTCATCAGGATGGAAAAACTACTGACCCGATTAACATGAAGATTGTTGGAAGCATGGGCCAAGAAAGAACCATTACGTTAGTAAGCTGATCCCAGTAATAGGGCATTGGGCCTGTCCTCTGGTGACGTCATGGTGTAAGGAGATGTCAACAAAACATTACCATAACTGAAAGAACCAATGACATGAGCTTTGGAAATTAATCCTATTTTGTATTAAACTGTAGTTTCGCTTTAATGAGTGTAGTGGGAAAATATGTTATAGTATCATGTGAAATTTTAGAGAATGTACAACTGAAAGTGAGGAACACAGGCAGACACAGAACAGCAGTTTTGCAGATGATTTTAATTAGTTTTGTATCCAGGTGTCTTGTTATCTTTTCCCACAAGGGTGAGAAGTGAAGAGACACTGTGTCTTTGTCTTAAGAAGAAGACACAGAGAGACCTTGACTCCAGAACTGAATGTCCGCAGAAACAGACAGCCTGTGTGTGAAATACCATACTCCCCTTTTGACACATTATCTGAAGTTGTAAAGGCGTGAACCTCTGTCTGCATAAAAATGATGTGGTGTCTGATACTTAGTCGAAGCATTCACACAGTCTACTGAATACGTAGTTGCTGTGCTTTCTTCCCTCTTGCAAGAGAATAAATGGAAAAAGACAACTTTGAATCTTCTGATGACTTCATTATTGATTTGTGAACAAAAACTCTCTTCTCCCGATTAACCTAGAAATTTTCCACCACATGAGTCGCCCAATAATTCATGCTGTCGGTCAGTTTTTGGAATGGAATTAATGCCTTTAATTAAAGAAACCTTCACAATATCCTCAAATACAATAAGACATCACACCACATCCTGTTAATACATGTCAGGCTTCCTGTTCGTGTAGCTTGTATACTTGCTGTTGGGTGGATCTTTTCTGGGAAAAGTCCACAGGAAGTATTTCTTCTTATGTTACCAGAAGCAGCAGCATTGTTTGTGTGGAATAAATAGAAGAGGAGCGCGAGCAGTTATCCGTCGGCAGAAAAATCGAGGGGAGATTGCACAATACTGCACACATCGTTTGATTGGCAGGCGATACTTGAGAAGTGATTGCTGCTTTTCAACCTCTCAACCAAAAATAGGAATTTCCTTTTTTTGTAAAGGGTTTATGGCTAATAACTGCAATGACATCGAGTGTGTGTTGCTGTCACTGTTTTACAGAAGTGTCAGGCTCGGCTGGGTGATGTTTGCCTCGACGAGCGAGATTTAAAATCCTGGTTCACCAGCTCTGCTGTTTTATGCTGAGACGGTAGGATATTGTGGGCTTTTAGCGGGTTTGATGAGAGTGAATAAAAACAATAAGGATGAGCACCATAAAACCAAAACAATGAGCTTAATTACACTAAAATGCTCTGTAGAGCTGAGAGAAACACAAGCGACCCCTTTTTATAAAATCTGTCGTCTTTTGATCTATTGTTAAAATAAAGATATTGATTTGTGCAGATTTAAATAATCACCATTAGTAGATTTAGTGTTTGACAGCTCGAAGTTAGATGAATGTTCCTTCAATAAGCTACCGGTTACACTCCTTTCCTACCAGCACTGTATTGAAACTAGAGACATTGATTGTGCTTGCATTAGCTGAAGGACAGTACTTGAAAGCATATCGGAGAACCTGAAAGTCCCTATTCACTCAGCTCCAACTGTGAGGTCAAGTGGGTGGAACGTCTTTGTCAATCGACACTCGTCAGCTGGAGAGTTTAGCTTTAAAGACCTTAAAAGTTTGATTAGCCGAACAACAAACACATGTTTCAGCTGCAGAGTGGGGCGACATGGAAAAAATGACAGCTCATTCCCTCCAAAATATTGATTTTATCCCTTCGATTTTCACACTGACTGATAGCAGAAGTAGCTAAACATAATGCTCTACAATACATGTTTAGATTAAGGGAGAATCTTTGAGTGACAGAAAGAAAAGTAAAGAAGGATTCAGCTGACATTTCCGTGTTCCTCTCCATCAGCTCCGAAGCTGTAACTCCTGAGGGTTAGACTTCTCCATGTTGGGGAAAAGGAGTATTGAGGGAACATTTTCATGTACAATAAAGTGTATTCTTTAGTGTAATCTACGTCATGACTTCATTACCAAATATCAGAATGACCTTCTGTCGTATTCATTATTACCTTTCAACACGACTCTCGATGAGTTTAAACTGTTAATCTACGTCAATCTTTACCCTGCAGCAGACTGTTTTATGGGGAATTTATTTTTATTCTCTAAATGGAAGCTGACATTCATTCAGAATGGGGTCAGTTTTTGGTGGAATGTTTTAAAAGGTAAAACTGCATTCAAAGTGTTCTCTTCACTTCATCACATTTTGTTATGCTGCAGCCTTGTGCAAGACTTGTTTAAATACATGTTTTCCATCAAGCGACTCTCATGTCACACTTATGTAGACAAGTGTGTGTCTTTCCAAAGCACATCTAATCAGTTGAATCAATTGAAATGAACAGGATAACTCTCGTCAAGGTGTAGACAAAACAAAGAGGATCAGGAGAAACAAGAGGCCCCTGAACTGAATATTAAGTTTCTTTCCTCTTAATAAATTTGATTCTTTTACTTTCTCATTATGTGGTATTGAGTGAAGAGTGACGAGAGGGGAAATTAATTTAAACAGTATAAGCATAAGGCTCAAATGAAATATGAAATAGTTGTCTGAATACTTTCTGTGAATGCTTGTTCTTCATGCTGTGTTCCATTTTAAATGTGATTTTTAATACCTTGTAAAATACACATTTGAAGTGATTGCTGACAATAATGCACAACAATATTGTTCAATATTATATATAGTGAAACAGCAAAAAGAAAGTAACTGCATTCTACATTTTCAGTTCACTATTGTAACTGAAATATTGACATTTTATGTTCATCTTTTATATGGTTTTCATAAAGGAATAAATAATAAATCTAATCTGAAATTAGACAAATTAGCTCATGAATGAGATTTTGAAGAGCTTTAATTTTGAAATGCTACATCAGAATGTGCTGGTTCTCTCTGAGTGACACCTTGAGGTGGTCTGCTATTAACCTGTCGTGAAATGATTTTATAACTATGCACCATTTCTTCTAAAATCTAATCTTAAGTCAGACAAATTGCCTCGTGAATGTGATTTGAAGTGAACATGCAACAATAAGAAAGAGAGCACTCTCTCTGCTTCCCAGCGGTCCGTCGATGGTCTTCAGAGCACAGTTGTTGTTGCCCATACAGCGCGTGACTCATCGATGCACACACACTGTATGTCCCAACACAATCGTGTTCTCAGAAGGAAATCTATGTAATGAACTGTGCGAAAACCCATCTGTGTTCCTTTTTCAATTTGGCAACGTCTCTGCTGTTAATGACCTCATGGACACAATTGTATGCAGTGAGATTCGCAATGTGGCATCTTTTCACACAACGTATTGACATGTGGACTCTCACGATTGGATTTTGAATGAAGTTGACGGTGGTGCAATATCTTTGTAAACAGGACATTAAGAAGCCATTTTCCAACACAATGAATTATTTGAAAAACAATTAAATATTTAAGTTCTTATGTCTGGAATGTAAAGAAAACAGTATCATAAACGAGGATCGGGTGTGTAAAGGTATTAGATAATTTCATAAACAAATGACTTACTATGAGAAAATGACTCTACTTCTCTCTTGATTTATTACCTCAGTAAACATTGTAAACATGAGTTTATGGTCTCAATCTCTAGTTCCAAGTCTTCTTCAATACAGCATGATGTTCATTTAGTAAATTATGATCCGTTTAGAGTCAAACAGACCATAAAGCAGGGGATGCTTTAGGGCGGGCTTACTTTGATTGACAGGTCGCTGTCGCCACCAGAGCCGTATACATATACGTCACTCCTCCACATTCAAATATGGTAAATTCTGTTCATTGGTTGCAAAAAACAACAACATGGCGACAGCCATAATCCAAGATGGCGACGGCAAAATCGCTGAACTCAAGGCTTCAAAAAATCGTTGGCAGAAACCTCCATCTTGGGGGCACAAACTGTAAACACAACACCGTCACCTTTATAAAGTTGTTTAGGTGAACATGTCAGCAAACAGTTGCCTATTCAGACATCCAGCAGGAGCAGTATAAAGTGTTTCTGGTCACAGTAAATTGAATATTCCCTTCTCGCAGTATTTTGCTCTCCAGTTAGCAATGTGCTAACTTTGTTTGTCTGCTGTTTGATGCAGATAGTGTACAGTAGGTTCCTCTGAGAGACGGTTTATGCCAAAAACAGCTGAAGCTAGAAACAAGGCAAGACATGTAGGGTCTGCATCTCTCCACTGCCTGGACAATCTTTGCTTTTCAGCAGCACTTCATTTTGCCATGCCTGACAAAGAGTACGAAATATAATATCACTTTTTTAAAATGTAATATTTAATTTTAAGTATTTTGGTGTATGCAAACGTGACAGTACTGCCACTGTTTTTGTAGAATGAGCCATTTGCTAAACTTGATCCTACTCATCAATTGATTTCTCCACTAGGTGCTTAGCAAACACGGCAGCACAGCGTTGGAAACGTTGAAAACAAACCTCATTATCCCCACCGTGACACCGCAAAGTGATCGCAGCTGTGTTTGTTTTGAAATCGGAGGGGGTAATACGAGTATTTGAACTGCAGTATTCAGTTATTCCAACTACAGCGGTTAATCCCACCTCATTTCAAACAGCAGCCGCTTCACACGTAGTGGGCCTCGAATCGATCACACCACATCCTTTAATTTAAAAAGTCATTAAATCGGACCGGTATTCCAGACATTCTCATCGGCCGTGTCTCGGATTCCTCCTCCCTCGTTGGATCCTGTGTAGCTCACTCCATCACCTTCCCATAAACTCCTCCACATTACTCTGAGCAGCTGTTTGGCAAATCTAATTATGCATGGAGATAAAATTTAAATTCAGCAGCCACCCTCAGTGCAACTCATGATTTATTGATACTTTGGAGCAGACATTAATATTGTCATTACGATTAAGACTCGCCTGACTCGATTCATGATCGGCTCCCGTCGTGATGTCTTTATTATCTTTCGGTCAGTTTGCAGGGAGGTTCATCTTGTGTTGGGGCCACACTGCTAGTCAGGCAGTGGGGTTTGTATAGTAGGACTTCCCTTGTTATGCCTAACCTTTTGAAAGGTTGCACCGTTTCACTTGGCATTTCAAAAACGGCCCATTTGCTTCGACAAGCACGCGCCATCACTGAATGAAATAACCTCTTTCTTTGACGTGCCGCCAAACCTGGAACAGGAGAAACATTTTGTCTTTCAAAGCAGCGTGCTCTTTTAATGTATTTTTGGTGATTCATATTCTTTAATGATGAAATGCTGCAGTTCAAGAATTTACTAGATGTGGTATTTGAAAAAAATATTAATCACAAAGTAGCAAAACATGTTTTTTTTTCTCCACAATCGTCACTTTGTAACTGTCCTTCATCCCTGCTGAGTGTTTCGTGAGCAAGGCTACGTTGCAATGACAGCTTTTTAATTGCACCGTTTCAATTGATCGTTTTTATAGCAGCTTATGTACAACCTGGGAAGAAAACATCTTCTAAAACAAGAAAAATGAACTCTTTGGTTCACAAAATATGTATGTTCCATCCCCTCAACTCTGCACAGCGTTTTGGCGCCTTTGAGCTCATTGTTTTGGTTTTAAGGCCCGCAACTTTGTCATTTTGATTTAATCTCATGGCTATCGTGAGCGTTGTTTCCTGGTGGAGTCCACTGTACAATACCTAATCAACACTCAACAGCAGACAGAAAACACCAACTAGCTACAGCCAGACACTTCCCTCAGGAGTTGGTGGAGACCAAAACAGAGCTAACGAAGAGTTAATGTTGGATTTAAATTAATCAGATGGTCAGAAACTCCAAATGAACGCTAATGGATGCTAATGCTGTTGCTAAGTGTCTGCTGGATGTGGAAACAGGCTTCTGTTAAAAGTTCATAAAAAATACGAATATGTCAATGTTGTATTTACAGCTTATCTGTTAATGCAGATTTTAATATTATCGACTAAATACACTTAAATGTTCTTAAAGCATTAAAAGTATGACGCTGAAGACTGCATCTGTTTGTGGTATATTATACTATAAGTCATATAGTATAGTATTATTTTTGAAACATTTATGTGTTAGTAGTATATTACTGTTGAAGTGGAGTAAATTTACTGGAGTAAAAAGTACAATATTTCCTCGTGAATTTAGTGAAGTAGAAGTAAGAAGTTTCTTAAAATGGTAGACGTAAGATAACCAGGCACTTTCCTCACAGGACTTTTAATTGAATATTGCATTAACCAGCCAGATAAAAACACATCACATTTTAATGGTGAAGTGAAATTGAAGGTTGATGTTATTATACAATATCATCTGGTGCATCAAATAAACACTGAAGCTGATTCCTTTTCACGGCTCTGTATCCGGGAAATTAATAAAATACCAACCACGAATGTGAATGAGATGAGATTTCTTCTCATTACCATTAATCAGGTTGTTGTTGTTGTCGAGCGTGAAAGCTGGAGGAGTTCTGCTAAGACTGCAGCTTCACCTGACATTACCAGGAGCTTCTTTTAAAAATCAATGTGTTGTGTACAAGAATTAAAAAATATTTTTGGAAAAATCTTCATGTGTCCAAACTAGTTGGATTTGAACAGGAAAAAAAATAGCTTTTAAGTTCGGAGTTTTAAAAAAAAAAATCAATCAACTCTCATTCAAACCAGTGAAAGGCACAAGGCACAGTGAAAAGGGAGTGTTGTTCTCTCACTGGCTCGCAGTAGGGGTATTTTCCTTTCTTCTGCTTCCTTTTACAATATCACAGTCTAAGTCGTTTCACTGCCTAAGCCGCCGCTCCATCATTCCACTCTGCCAGTATTGATTGCATCAAGGCTCTCCAAACGGATGAATGGAATAACCTTCCTCTCTGTGTCCACATTTCCTTTTTCAGCTGATGGCAGAAACACAGAGGGTGCGGGTAGCGTCGAGCCAAAGAAACGAGGCAAAAGGATTGGCCCATTTGGATTCCTGCTCTACCGATCATGTGCATCGACTGCCGGGCCGACAGCAACCTCAGACAATCATCCTCATCCCCTCTCCCATCAACCTTGGCTTGGCCCGGCCAACCACAGCCTGCACAGAATCAATCAGCACTGAGATATGGGCAGCCGTCTCGGCGGAGACCGATTTTGGCATGCAAGACTCTCCCTTAATAGACAAAGAAACGGAGATCAATAGCCAATTTGGGCTTGGAATGAGGCTGGAATGGACCAAGGAAAATTCATCTTTGCCTGGAGAAGTCAGGAAAAGTATGATGAACTCTCCTGACTGGTACAATAAAGAAGTGAATCATTCGTCAGCTGTTTATGGCTGGTCTTGGCAGAGCAGATACGACTATAAGATTGCTTTTTTGTGAACTGCAGTTTTGGTATGAGCCCTGCTTACGCTTTTACCTCCATACACCTCCACATGGCTATAGAGATAGCTTTTACAAGAAAGAATATGTACACGTGTATGAACCTCTGAAGAAGCACATTTGATAGGTTTGAGAAATAAAAGGTTTCTCTGTATCTGATTCAGGGCAACATTGTGCATATAGGCTACTTCAATGGAGGACTTGTAATATCACAAGATCATGCAACAATTGTGGGATCCCGTATCACAAGTCATCAGTTTGTGGACGGACCAATCAGCGTCCTTTGAGGAGCTACTTAGGCATTGAGAGGCGACTGTTTGATCCAAACAATAATGGCGGCTCCTGAAGAGTTTAGCGTCGATCAGTTATATCAAAACTGGTGAGTGTTTCTCAACAAAAGAAGAGCGAAGAACGACACTGAAGGCTTTCCTCGATGTAAAATGTGTTTTTGCTCTTCTGAGTTTGACAGACAGAAGGTTCATCTAATCACCCGTCATGAATTTTTTGCCTGCACTTTTTTCCAAACACTTTCCAAGGACGGCTTCTGAAATGGCTCTGTGTAACAAACCATCTGGCGGCTTGAATGGCTGCAGGGTTGTTCTATAAATGAAAGAAAGCTAAATCAGAAAGTTGGGATCTCACCCTCTGATAAGGAAGACAGGGAGTTTGAGGGAAGCAACCTTCGAGGGAAGATATCAGAATCAGGTGTGAGATGCATAAAAATACTCCTGGAGTGATAACACCTTCACTTCTACAACCTGACGTCTGATCATGTCCCCGCTCCATTTCTTCAAGAGGTTCTTGTAAAAAGATATCCTTGACGTTATTGTAGAGCAGTCAAATCTGTGTGCTGTACAGGTGGATGCCAATAAGCCACTTTAACCTCACTGCCAATGAATGAATCAAGTATTTCACAATATAAATGTTCAGAAACTATCATCAAAAAACCCCGCATGAAATAGTTTTATTTGATGAAAAATCATAATCTGTGCAGCACAGGGTTAAAGTTTTGACACAATGCGAGTGATAATTATGACAGTTGGGACCAAAATGACAGTAGTTTGTGGCTGCGCATGAATGGACGGCGGCCTCTCCGCAGCGTAATTGGAGCAGGAGCGGATTCAGTCACGAAGCCTGAAGGGTTCCTTTTCTACCCATTCACCGCTCATAATTATAATGTGACAATTCTCTGTACTATGCTATCATTTCCCCATTGAGATGCATAATAACTATTTTTCCATTAGGAGTCTGTCTCCATGGAGAGTTATCAGGGGGCGATACCTCTCGCAGTGTTATCAGTGGGGAGGGAGGGGGTGGAGGGGGTGGGGGGACCGTGGCCTGCGGGCCCTGGAGGTGTTCGCATCGCCATCCTCAGGCTGCAGCATCACAAAGGAGAGGGGATTCAATTATGAAGTGACACCTTGAAGGCATGTAGCAAAAAAAAAAACAGAACATGCCGCTTCAAAAGAGATCACTCAAAATGTATCCTCTCCCTTTATCTCTCCCTGTCTGCCCGCCTGTCTCACCCTCTCTCAAGTCAGGTATTCCCAATGTGTTGCTCTGGAAAACGGAGATAAATGTGTCGCCTCTCTCGTATCCGTACGGTGACTTTACTTTTGGACGAAACAGTTTTGTTGATTCAGAGCAGAACTGGAGGGATAACTCGGCCCACACAGCTGCAGAGGTGATGAGGATTACTCCCTTCTCGTTTCCAGTAGTCAGACCTTCCGTTGCATGAGGAGATGTGTTTCATCCTCTTTACAGTTGTCCTGGCTTCTGTAGTTTTTACTTTCCTTTTATATTTGACTAAGAATTCCACTACTAGTACTGCAAACACAGTAACATATTCTATATTATTGTATTTCTTTGCACCAACAATGAGTAGATGTAATGTGAAAGCTGTCGCTGGTGATGAGAATTATTGCACGACTTTGCAGTTCCCCACAAAAACAATTGCAGAAAATACAGGCAAAGCAGAAATATCTAGAAAAGACAGTAGCCCTGCAGTAAACACCAATTTGCTGAATGTTTTCTTTTCCATTTGCTCTCAGAAATTGATTCAATGTGATGTTTCCTTTTAGTTTGAATTTGAAAACTGATTAAAGTTTGTATTCTATATGTGTAATTATATTCTATTTTCTCCAAACTTCCAGCTTTTCAAGTCTTGTGACATTTAATTTCTGCTGAAACGGCAAATCCGAACCCCGCACGCAGTCAAGCTGTCTATTTCAGGTTTAGATTTAACAGGATTAACCTTTACAATCATGCTGCTCTCCGTTCCACCTTCCTATTCAACGTCACCGCGACTTGTTTTCAATCTTAAATTACTTCGTGATGGATGTCATCTAAAGAACCTGATGACATTCGCAGCTGGGGGACGGGAGGAGGGATTGTTCATCCCCTGCTCCTGAATCAATGTATTATCATCCAATAGGCATACTGGCAATGTTACCAATTGATAATATTTGGGAAGCTGCACTGTGGCATTGAAATGCTCTCACCAAGGAGCTGCATGTACATCCTGCATGTGCATATCTGTCTAGGTTATGTGAGCAGAATACTTATGACCATCTGAGTGTGTAATCACCACGTAAAATTAATAATCCGACTGCATATTTCACACCATCTAAAAAAGGCTGATATTGTCCACCATGACGAGCTAAAGGCTAACATTAGCCTTGTGGCCTCTGAGCGAATGTAATGACTTTGCAACACCTCATCCTTCACTGCACCCATAACTTCTCTGCTGATTCCATTAAAGCCTCTGCAGAGATGAGAATCGAGACTCTTCATTCCTATTTTTGCAACTTGACACTCGGGTTATTGGCAACACGTGTAGATTCATTTAAATATTTTTCAAATCAGAGGTGGAAAATATGCTCATCTTAGCGCCCCTGAGCTAAAATAATAAAAATGTTAATTATGATTTGTGCAGCGAGCTGCGGATTTGAATATTTCCAATAAAGCAAATGCTCTCCAACTTGTGAAATGTAATAGAGTATAAGGGTTTAATACTGTACGTGTTTTAACTGAGGATACACACATAGAGATACAACTTATAATACATGGTTAAGATGGAGCGCGAGTTATTACCCAAATGCTGCTTCTGCTCCAAATGATGTTTATTTTCCACCACAGTAATCCATATGAGGATTCAAAGATGCAAAATCTATATGTGAGCGCTAACTGACTAATTGATTATTTCCCAAATGGAGAGAAACAAGCAAAAATGAGTGGATTGAATCTGTCAGCTGCTATAAACACATGCGAGCTGATGGTTATATGTTCACATTTACTGATATGACCGACTGGCCAGCAGCAGCAGCAGCAATCATTTTAATACATTTTTTTATTTCCACAGCTGTGAAAGTTAAAAAATTCAATATCACAGAGGCTTAACGGCTCCAGTGTGAAGTAAAACCGTGTAGTCACTTTCATCCTCGGGCTCACCATCACGGCTGAATATCTTCACTTCAGCAGCTTCACTCAGTTCTGTATATATGAATAAACTGCAGTGCATTAAGCAAAAGGGGTGAAACGTGTTCTCATATGTGGGTCAAACGGAAACAGCTGTGTGCAATCATGCCAGCCACCGGTGCTGCGGACTTGATACCGCGGGCTAATTGTGTGTGGCATTGTAGTTGGCCCCCATTAACCTTACTGCGTTACCTTTTACCGTGGCTTTAAAGCTGCCATCTGTTGCCGCCCAGCTACCTTTACAGACTCGCTATAACAGAGTGGAAGTGACATACTGAAACCTTTCAAGGACGTTAATGCTGTAGTCTCTATAATGAACACACACAAAACCCTGCAGAGCTCAGACGGGTTCTTTAAAGTCACTATAAACCCTCATTTATGAAAGGATTCGCTTTAATGTCAGGAGCTTTATTGTTGCTTTTGGCTTCCTGTCTCTTAATGGTTCTTGTTTTTATTGCAGCAGCTGTTGATTTTAGGATTTTATTCTGGTTTTGATCCTTTGCAAAGCACCTGATGTTTTGAAAAAAATCCAGCATAAATCTATTTCTTTTATGAAATGAAGGCGTTGTCTAAAATGGTGAAGAACTGATTTTCAGGAGGAGACACAATCAAAACAGAAGAGTCCACGTCGACTAAAAACATCCACCCAACTGTGAAAATGCTGTGCGTCACACATCAGACCGACTCGCACAGCAGAGACTTCAGTGGACGTTGCTATTCACCAGAACAATGTTGGTCCCAGCTGTCGCATGCATGTCGGCCGATTGTCCACGCTGCTCTGCTGACTTCTGCACAGTCAAGTGCACACTCGCCGCGGTCTTTAAAGAAAAGGCCGAATCAGGGTCACAATCAGCCTCTAGATCACGTTGTGTGTTCCCAAGAGAAGCACAGGAACTGGACTGTTCGTTAATCGGACCGAGGGCAAGTGTAATGAGTTTGGAGACGGCTGCTCCACCAGAGGACAAGTCCCGTATGTCCTACAGAAGTGTCCTAAAGCGTGGCAGTGATTCTCCAACACTTGTGTGATGGAGGTGATCCTGGACTCTGATCTTCTTTTAAAAAGGCGGCAAACAAAAACTGTATTTCTGTGCACGATAAATACAAAGTCTCTTTATTTTGGTTAAACTGTCAAAAACACTTTCATGAGGCCTGTATGTCAAGGAACGATCAATTTCTGGTTTCATATATCTTCGTCATTTACATATTTACACCACGAAAAACCATTTAGATTATTTATTTACGAAACACTACCGCTTTTGTCCATAGGGACCGCCAAAAGCAACACAAAATATAAATTCTTTGTAGAATAGTTTTGAGATTAGGCAACAAAGTACTTGGTGTGATTTTGGAAAAGATCATATTTTGGGTTTGAATAATGACGGAAGGATATTTTACATGGAAGTTACGTGACAAATAAATCAACATTGATTTCTGGTTTCACACGGGACGCAAACGACGGTCTCCTGGGTGATAGTCCGGTGTTTTTGGATCAACCCCAACCTCCTCCCCACATGGAGTTTGTCGATCTTTATTCTTCCTGCTTAACAATTGTGTTTATGACATACAACATGATTTTGTGAGTTATACACAAATTGCTTTTCATGGGTATAGCCGAGAACAGTGTACGAGAACAGTCTGGTTCATGTGGGATCCCATCACTAGCAGTAAGAAGCTACATTTCAGTGCAAGTTGATAGACACTGATTGATTTGATTGGGTTGATGTATTCCTATAATCCACAGTCAGTCAGGTGTAGAATGACCTGCCACAGCTGGACATCTGCTGCGGTCACATCGTATTAGAACAAGACTCAGTTAAAAATACACACTGATATCAAGTGGCAGCCAGTGAGACTGCTGCCATTAGTGGAAAAAAAAACCCAGATGACAAGCTGCCGTTATGGTGTCCACTTCCCCGCTGACTGACGTTAATTTGACGTGCTTTCAAACACTCTGCCGTGTAACTTGTTAACGTGTCATCTTGATGGCAAGCGCCCTGCATGCTAAACTACATAAATCATAATTAAATCAGCAGTGTGTGTTGACAGTAGATGCACGGTAGGAGAGAATGGATTTTTTAAGAGGCACGCCTTAATGATGCACCAAACATTTACATACACGTCTGTCAACATTCTGCGAGCAACTATCACGTCTGCTTTTTATGTACAATGAAGCCAAAAGGTTTCTTTGTCCTTCAGTTCATATTTATTTGTAAAATAAAGTGTTGATCATTGAAACATTTGACTAGTTAAACATATATGACACAAACATTTTATTGACTGATAAGAACACAAATATTTATCTACGATGAGTTTTCTAGCCTTACAACAGTTGGAATATACCTTTTTTTTTTAATACATGAACTGAAAATACAAAGTTACAGTAAACATGCCTTTTGATAAAAATATCTTTACAAAAAAATGTACATTTCTATACAACAGTTGTCAGTTACACTACAATTGTGGTTAAAACCTGCAACGACCCCAACAAACTGTCAGTATACCTTTTTTCCGCTTTGTTTTAAACGTCTCTTTCAGTCGATTAGTGTTTGAAATAAACATGAGGATGATTATTTACAGGGCAAAATAAAAGTGAATGTCGAGCCAGAAATGTTTTAAAGTGACCCAGATAAATTACAACAGTTAAAAGCAATAAGGGTTTTTTTTGTTGTACTTTTTGCAAAATATTTGACACATCACCATACTGCTTATTAAAGAACAGGCTACCAGCAAAAAAGATAAACGTGTAGCAGAGCCATTTCCCTTAAACATGTTTTTGTATACAAAAATAGTGCTAAATATTACACATCATCATCATTCACCAGACACTTATTTTGAAGGAGCTGCTGGACAGACTTTTTATTCAATTCTATTTTTTTCAGGCAGATTGTTGTGTTCATGAAGTTGAGGCGACCTTTCCTTCACATTCAATTAATTCTCGGTTTAAAGGGTCATTCCAACCAAATCACAAAACAATATTTCCTTATTTACCCGCGGTGGTTTGGTTTCATTTGCCCAGGTTTTGTGCTAATAAGGGTGAAGAGACTTCTGTTAATTTTCTTCGAAACGTTGAACAATTACATATAAACAAAACATTATTCAGGCTATTAATCCACATTTTGGATGGGATCCATTTTTCTATCCAAACATCTACAGAGCATGTGAGCATCTCCCAGAGTAATTAAGAAACCCAATAACCAAAATGTTGGCATCGCACGTTTCATCAAACCACGGATGTCGACATTTCTGAATCAAAAGTTTCATATCAGCCGCTATCACGCTTACAGAAAAGCACCGAGGACAAGCTGTTAAATGATTGGAATGATTTAGGCAACAGAACTACTCAAGTTTAGAATAAGCATCATCTTTAAACAATAACTCAACAGTGTAAATCAATAACAACCGACCTTAGCGGAGTTTCTTACGTAACAAACTCATGAAAGTCCTGTTTGTTTCCACCACTCCGACCCGCCTTTTGTGGACTTTCTCGCTCTTAATACTCCTTATTATACCACGAAACTTCCACCAACACTTGATCTGCCTGGATGCAAAAAGTCCACATTCACGGTATCCCTTCTTTACACTCGTGTCCAATGCCAACATTTTTTCTGACTGGACTGAATTGTGTCCGAAAAGAAACATTGTGGTTGAATTCTTCAAATGCCTTTTTTAATGCTTCAAGCACCACAAACGAAATCTATTTCACCGTAATTACACCAGAGTCTCCATGGCCTCAAAACATGTACAAATAAAATTCTTCAACTAGACACCAATAGCCTTTCTTTTTATTTCTTTGCATTTTGGGTGAAACGACTCCTGAAAGTAACAACAGCCCCGAATGACATGATTCAACTTTAACACCAATTCAGGACTTCGACCGATAATCGGTAAGTATTTCGTCCAATGACAAGAGGCCCGTCTGCTTTCCGTCCTTAAAAACACGCGTCGATGCTTCCGAGCACAAATTAAAAGCAAAAGAAGAAGAAAACATTTCAGTTTTACAAGCAGCAGCAGAGGAGGAGGAGAGACAATATCGGGCTGCAGTGGGTGCAAGGACAAAGCCAGCGGTTAATGACAGCAGAGTGTTTGATAAGAAGCCGCTTCATTGACAGCTGTGATGAATGTCGTTGGCCCACCAGCCGTTTATGCTGACAACCTCATCTCCAGCTAATACATACCAGGTGTGCCAGCTGATACGCATCATCACCTTAATTGTTGCTGCTGACCATCAGCTGGCACACCTGGCCCCACGTTAGCTGTGGATCCAACCACCTGCCTCCTTCTGAGGCTTCCTATGAAGAAAAAGCTTGAGACTACAAACAGGCCTCTGTCATTGTTTGGAGGAAATTTACTTATTAAATTTTACATATTGGGGGGGGGGGGGATTGGTGACGCGATTCCCTTTGCAGCCATATATTTATAGTCGGGTTAATTGAAATCGCTCAGCTGAAGCTGCATGACATGTTTGCACAATGTAACATATGAACCAGTAGAAATCATGCACATCATGATGTTAGTAAAATGCACCAAAATGAGTGGACGAATCATCCAACTCTGGCCAGTTCAGATCTTTCCCCAGTCTGTACTTTACTTTGTTATTTACATTTAAGGGCATTCTATTAAAAGAGTTTTTATTTCTGGTTGTTTTAAGGCTGCACAAGCCATTGTGTCATGTTCAATTATTCCATATTAATTCGTAAGCGATCTGAATCACAGATCACATACATCACATCGATAAAATCGACTCTAAAAACCTTGGCTCACTCTTGCCTACATGAGACGGAATCGATGCAGAGGGAGGGAGCAGTGGAAGGAGAAAGGGCGTTGGCTCCCGAGCAGCAGCAGCCCGTGTCGGGATGCACAGGCTGAGCGGGGAGGAGCGCATTGAGACGTCGGGGCCCTGGTCCCCGGCAGGAGGCCTGTGCCAGTGTTGGCTCTGGACCACAGGAAGCCCTTTCTGCTTCTGCAGCTTGGCAGGAGTTGGAATATATGATGGAACAGCCCCACGGGGCATTTGTGTGACAAACGGATAAAGTTATGCTCGCAGATATTGGCTTATGCATGAGTCAAATCCGAAAACCACCGTTCGTTTGTTTGTGAATCATTCTGCGGTCGCAGATTGTTCCGACTGTTCCTTTATTCATTTTGATTTTTGAACATAAAATTCATAGGAAAAAATCAGTTTGATAAATTACACTGCAAACACATTTCATCAAAGCAGCAACGGTGGATCAATGTCATGTTCCCCTCTTCCCACGTAATTTCATTTATAAATCAGAAGAAATGCCTTTATTTCATTCCCTTCTGTTTTATTTATTTCACAAACAGGATTAGCACACGATACTGTCGGCCTCTTGCAATGAAATATAAGTTGCACAGAATACCCACGAGGCCGATGCATTAAAATGGGTCTTGAATACATTTTTCTCTAGCGAGCACATCACGGTCGTTTTTTGTGCTGCACAGTTGGGCGTCTAAATGCGATTCAGCATCTCTTGAACACAATTTACAGTCCTGAATGAGAGTCTTGATCCTTCAGAGATCCTTTTCCGTCTCTTGAAGGTGACGATGAATTCTAATACCACTGACCGGGGGGGTGTCTGCTGCCTCCTCCTGAAGGGATGAAGGAGAAAACACATTATAGGGGCCCGTCTGCTCCTCAAACATCGGTGGCTATTTATAATGCTGTAAATCTGAGGAGGATTAGGCAGAGTTTTAAAGCTTGTCCGTTTTTGAATGGGCCTCAGAAATATCTCGGGGAGTGCAGAAATATTTTTTGGTCGCCCAGAAGCTGCCTCTCTAATCCTTCTGGACACGACTTATTGAGGTTCTTCTCACTGTGATGTTCTATCCTCGCTTACAGGCCCGCGAGCAAAACATTCACATATTCTCCGAGTGGGATTGTCAGGTTGTTCAATGCATGTGCCGTGAGGATAAAATGTGGAGAGGGAACTGAAGTGTAACGTGGTTTCTTAAGATGTGGATACAACTGGGACACCAAACGTTTGGACAGGCAGATGAGGGGAAAAAGGAAACTGTGGATATTTTTGCTTATATACACACAAAAAAAACTAACTTTAGAGCAGCTGACAGTTCTTTGAAGGCAAGAAGAAAGATTTATGGAATACATTCATCCATAATCCAAGTAGAAATGAAAAAGAAGCGGCAACTCAACAGCATGGACATGAAAAGATCCAAGGCAGCGTGCACACTTTTAGAAAAAGATAAGCTTACATGGGCTGTGGATGTAATGTTAACAATACTTTTACAGGTTATTGATACGTACCGTCAACCATCTAAATCTTCTTTTTGTTCACTGCAGTATTATAGCATTTCATCTTGAAGGAACAAGTTCGACATTTTTGGGGAATACACTTATTGGCTTTCTGTCAGAGACGAGACGTCGATTCATCTTGTTCAAATAAAATCAAAGCTTTCATGTTGTGTTCACACCAAAGTGCAGCCTTCTGTGGTCACTCAGAGCTCCACGACAGCACGTGATATCTGTAAACTATGAGTATAAACCATAGACCGTCTATGTCACAAACAATAATGTCGCTGTCGTATTTTTTGCCTAGATGACGTTGTTTTGAGTGTTGAGGGAGCCGCTACAACGTTAGCATAGCCTAGCACTGATCGATCTGAACCTCACTTTCTGGATTTTCCTTTGCTCGCCCGGAAGCAAAAGAAGACATCTTAACTCAACGTTAACATCAACAGCGTGCGACTCGTAAACACAGCTGAGCACAGAGGCCGACCGAGGATGTGACCGCATCATTACCCCCGCTCTCTGGCAGCAAACTCTTTACCTTAGGCCTCCACATTCATGCCCCCTTCCACACAATTCAATTAGAGGAATATTGTTTATGGGCAGTTCTGGCCCATTGGAATGCCATCATCGCTCCTTCTGTTGGATTCGGCATTAGACGCCCTTCAGTGGAGCTGGGCCTCTAAATGTCATAGAGCTTGTGATTTAGGAGATGACTAACGAATGTTTAGAGATGCTCAAGACACAGTTGGGCGGATAAGGCGTTTAATGAGGACTGGATGTAAGGCTTTAAATGGAGACTAGCTGCAAGAGCCTCCAGGACCTTCAGCAATAAGCTCACACATGCTGGAATGGATTCATCCTTACCTGATCTCAGTTGTCGATATCCGATACATGGTTCTCTATCTGGAAAGGAGAGAGAGCGAGAGAGGGTTGAAATCATGGGTAGGATTCAGCGTTTTTAAAACTGAGCACACAGGTTGTATTTAATCTTTTCCAAAGGTCAGCGCTGATGAACACTCAACAGGAGCAGCCGCGCCGACCGTCTTTGTGGTGCGTTATCACGATCTGTGATCAATGTGACCTTTCCGGAAACAAATAAATCACCTCCGCCACGTCTCCGGAAAATAATGTGTTCCATTAGCAGAGGGGCACCGAGCTTTCATCGAGGAACGGCACGGCCATGCTCGCCTGTTTTAACAGACGGCGTAATAGAGAAATCTTGTTCTAAAGCATGGCCACACAGCACAACGGAACCCAGATGAGACCAAGGACGATTACTTTGATCTCGGCGCTTGAACTCGAGAAGCTGTGCGGTGTGAAAAATGAAACCGAGCGGCCACAAGGTTTACTTTAGAAAAAAACATGAGAAATGATGTTTTAACTGCTGTATAATACGGAGCCTTCAACATGCAGATACCTTTCTATGAAGCTAAAACATTATTTAATAAAGCTGAAAGGGCAGACATCTGAACACAACAGTGTAAAGACGACAATAATTAGCTCTTTTGGTTTAGATGCTTCAGTGACATTCATATTCAATGTTTTTGGGATTATCAAAGTTAATTGCAGACTTAGATGAAATATCAAATCATGTCAAAATAAATTGTAACTTTTTTTTTTTTTTTAAAGGTGACGACCCAAAAGTCTACAGTTTTTTTTTTTTAAAGCCACAAATATTGGGCAAAAAACAATCCAGAACATTATGAATGATTTTAGTGTCGTCACACCGAGCATGGTGGCAAGAATTAGTCTACGAACAAATATTAGATCAGATTAATGATAATAGATTACAGTGTTCGACTGTCACTTCTGCTGGTTCCATCGTACTATTTTGCAGACGGCTCTTTTTGTTTAATGATATTTTGTAGGTTAGATCATTCTCTATGATACGGGCTGTACCTTCTCAGGGAAACCTTTACATACTGTTCTACTTCTATTCACAGCAGGTCTGGTCTTAAACGCTCGTCTTAGTATCTTGAGCCCTCTGCTTTAATTATAGCCTGTACGTACGTGTGTGTGTGTGTGTGTGTGTGTGTGTGTGGTGGTGGTGGTGGTGGGGGGGGGTTTGAGCCCGGGTCGACAGGGAGGAACTGTCAGTCCGGGCGCTCTCACCATTCACTCATGTGAAGCTCCCCGCTCTCTCAGATCTGTGGCCATGAATAATTCTCGAAAATTAACTTTCAGAGGGGAAGACTGTCTGCCCACTTGAGATCTCCCAAAGTGCATTGCTCTCTCCCTCCCTGTCAGGCCTGTGAGGCCGGTTTCTCTTACCAGATGGTGGTTTCCCTCCTCGTCGTAGTCGTCCTCGCCCCCGTCGGTCATCTCTCCCGCCTCCACGTCCAGCGCCCCGTCGCCCGCGTCCTCCCCAGAGTTTTCCGCCGTCTCTGACACGGACTCCTCATGCAAGGAGTTGCAGTTGTCCTCGTACTTTCTCTGAGCTTCTGAGTGAAGAAGGGCACAGAGAATTGGTTTTCTTTGCTTCACACAGAGGTAGAAAAGTTTGGTTGGCTGCTCTTTCTTTCTGTTTTTCAAAATCTGTGCAGAAACAAAGCAAAGTGTTCTCCCCACTACCGATCCGTAGAGGCAGTGCTGCTCCATACGTTCAGCTGGACAGACGTGGTTTAATCTCAACGAGTCAACAACTAACTCATTGTAGTTCTTCTACAGAACAGACAAGCATAACTGTAAGCCAAAGCATCTATTTTTTAATCCAAATAAGTATATGATTGAATAAAGTGTCGACAGAGGGCCTTTCCCATTTTCCCACTTTGTACGTCTTTGATTTCTTTCCTCATGTCTTAGTCCCGCCCACGGGAGAAGGAGGCGAGGACGAGACACAAGGAGAGAGCTGAAAAAGACAACCTTGCCTCGGAGCAGTCATTTTTAAAGTAACGTCAATTAAATATGACGTGGGGCACAGCTGCATCAGCTGTATACGTCACGGCTGCAGAAAAAAGATTTCCGTGAATGATGCATGGCTTGTGACTGCTCCGGAGAAGCGAGGAGACGTGGAGGCAAACTAAAAACTGTAGTTGCTGCTGCTGAATCGAATCATATCAACGGTTCATATTAATTTGCTCCAAACAGCCAATGCACCAACTGTATGTTAGCTGAGAGCTAGCTAGCAACTGACACACCAAGCGTGTCTTTAGTAGTGTGTCCGTGTGTTCAGAGCTCAGCAGAAACTCATGTTCTCAACGTTTATTACACATTATTCTTCTTTCCTGAATTCTTTTGAAATTGAAACATTTTTGCACATCTGGTTCTCTGTGTGAATTTGTGCCATTTTGAGCTGCCACGTGCACATTTCAATCTTCCCACTTACTTTATACGCAGGAGCCTCAAAAGTTGGCTTATAGCCGTGTTTTCATTTGTTTGTCAAGTGAATTTAAAGCGAACTTTTAAAATGTCGCAAAAAGAAACGCAAATTAGGCGAATAGACTCGGCCGCAGCGCAGTTTGGCCAGAAGTTAGCACTATAAGCTAAACATGGCTCTAAAACACATTCAATCTTTTCCTCTCCTGTTTACGGCACATTCAATACTTTTCGGTACCGAAATGTAAAGACCAGTGTTTACAATTAAAACATTTTTAGGGTAAATTACCGTGAGAATAATTGCTAAAAGGATCAGCTGATATTTTAAATACGCACGCCTCTCGCTGCTAGTTGTTCGATACAAACAAACAATCTCCTTCCAACCAGAAAACCTTGGATTGGTTTGTTCTAGTTTCTAGTTAATCACACAACAGTTTGCCTGGAAGACGACCAAGACATGTGTGCGATGCATTTGGTGTATAACTGTCACGGAGTTAAAGAGAAAAAGCGACAGAGTTTGAATAAACCAGAGCAACCTGCTGACACATTGTAACATGCACAACATGAAGTCTAAGTGACCTTCACAGTGAGCTGCTCTCGGACGGTCCCGCGGTGCAGGTCATCTACAAAGCCCTCCCATATAAACAGAGTCAGCGTGAAGCTGACACCTGTCGGCTGTTATGATGGAGAGCTCTATTGCTCTTATCTCCCACAGTGTCACAAAGACTTATGGCCGGCGTGTGCTCTTGATTTCCCTGCCTCAGTGGTGGGTGTCCTTTTCCCCTCCGACTAGCTCTGATCCGTCGGTCGGCGTCTTACCGGACTCGGCTCTCTGCTGCTTCTCGATCTTCTCCAGGCGTCCCAGCAAAGAGTCGATCTTCAGCTTGATCTGAGTGAGCTCCCGTTTGATAGTCTGCAGCTGGTCCGTCTTCACCGCTGAGGGACAGAAACACAGAAACGGAATTCAGAGCTACTTTTGAGTTTGTCCTAATTTCATCCGTGCACTCACTCTAACGACGCTGCGTCACACGGCGTGACCACAGTCATCCGTTAATGCTTTTAGTTTTGGATATCGTATCATCACTCCGATTCCCACTTTCCTCGGGGAAGAACATCTCAATCTGGCCGACTGCGAAGTTATGCTGCTGAAAATGTGGACCTGCTGCTTTCAATTTGAAGATTAGTGTGCAGCGCTGCTCAAGTTTCGCTCAAAGATGCCAATATCTGAACAAACTGTATGCTATCCTTCAGTCAGCGTTGGGCGAATACAAAAGTGTGGAGATTGTCTACACTTTAGGATAGCATCTGCTTTATTAGTGCTTATGTTAAATGTCTTTCATCTTGAAGTTAAAATCCTTAAGATTTTCATTTTATTTATTTATTTGACAGTATAGTCTCCATTTTGTGTTACTACTTCTCTATATAGAGGATTGCCTTCACTTGCACGAGGGATTGACAGGAAATGATGCTGTATGTAGTCCAGCGTTGCTGTTAACATTGAATCTCATTGATCTCAGCCTCACTGTTTACTGCCAGTACCCTTAAAAGAACTCACTACAACTATCTCAGGATATGATCTCTGTTATATACCAAATGACATGCTTCTTTCCAAGACATTAGTAAACCATTATGGGAACCCATAAAATAAACCATTACCAAACGGACTCATCATGACTGAAATCCAAACAGCAAATTCAAATGTAACACTTGGAGCACAGTAAACTGACTGGAACTCTGAACATTTGGCTATTTGAAATAGCCACATATTTTAGTTTTGCCTTGCAAAAAGGTGGTTTTATTGTAGAAAAGGAAACAACAATGTATTGTAACATTATGCAAAGCAGCGCTTTTTAGACTGAATCTAATTTTGATGCTCGACACTTGTGTTTAGGACACTAAACTGGATTAAAAAACAATCATACATCATATGTTTTAATTGCATTTTTTTAATTTCATACACTCACTGCAACAATAACCGATCGTTGCCTCACTAACGGTGCAGCATGAGAAACAGGGGGCACAGTTTGCCCTCCCACTGCTTCTGTTTACTGCCGTATGAATAATCCTTCTCCTCTTCCTGCGTTGCTTTGGGTCTCACGCTACAATACATATCTGAGCTTTGGGTAAATGAGGCGTAACTGCATCATGCCAAGAGTTTGAGTTTTACCCTTTATGTGTCATATGCAAATATGGAATAGTGAAAATAAAAATGGATCTGTAGGACGTCACCATTAATTCAATCTGGCCCGTCTCACGGCTGCTGAAACCAGGGTGTGCTCCTTAGCAGCTTGAACCGAGCAGATTAAAGAATTTAGACCGTTAAAGTAGTAATCTAATCTCATTCGTAAACCTCTCGGCAGCTGAAACGTGTCTTTTTTTGGAGCGGACGGGAAAAAAACACCAGAAGTTGAGGGGAAAACATAAAATTCTCTTTGACACCTATCAGAGTCTGTCGGGGCTGGTGAAGAGGACGGATGAGCGCTCGGTAAACAAACCCACGAGTTCCTGTAAAGCTGCAGCCGGAAAATCAGGACGCAGGAGGCATGCAGAGAATCAACACATTGCTTGTCTGCTATCATGTCTACATGCGGCTCTTTAAGTTGGGTTTCTTTGATATATATTTACACCCACACCACATCCCGATGCAGATTCCCTCCCATGTCCGTTTGTATGAGCTGAACCAATGCATCAAGGATGATTAATGTGTGCGAGAGAGAGAGAGAGAGGGAGAAAAGGGAGGCATATAATGCCATGCCGAAGGCAACACATAGGTAATGTGTGTGCGTGGAAATCACAAGAATGAGCCTCGTGTTGTTTTGTAAAGCAGCCGTCGACCCCAAAGCTACATGCAAACAGAAAATCAAGCTTTCTGGAAGCACATGAAAAAAAAAGGAGAAAACAGTTGATACACAATGATATCTCGGTGGCGGGCGACACTGAAGTGTCTCTATCACCTTCTCAGTATCGCACAAGCCGACATCCACCAATGCACGCACATGTACCCCCACTTCCTTATTCCAACATTATCCGAGCTCGCTCAGGGCAGCTTACTTTGATGATAAGAAAGTGTGGAACAGTTTTTAATTTATCGGCGCCTCCAGGCGTTTTTTTTCCTTTTGTGCTATCAGTCACATAAGCTGCAGAGAGACAACATACACATCTTAATCCAGCGCCATCTCATCAACGCGCCATCTTTAAATAGCTTGTGTTAAAGGAAAGGGGGGGAAATGTCATTGCTACTCAACAGGCATCATTAGATAAGATTTAGCGAATGAGTAATGGATCTAATTTTAGGACCTCATGATCAACGTTTTTCATCTTAGAGATAGTGCGGATCTCTTGAATCAGTGATCTGGGATAATTAATCTGGACAAAGAGTTTTGGGGCTGGTGGTGCTGATACAACACAGCCTCTAAATAGTCCGTCCGGTTTGGACAGATGAGGAGGATTCTGTGAGGCCGATTTTGAAGACATATTGCAGCGAAACATGATTTTTAAACCATCTTTATGACATGCACAATATTCAAAAGACATCTGTGCATTATGTATTTGTGTTTCATATCAGTATCTGAATAAGAGTAGGGGGGTTGTTACATGATTTAGGATGGTACTTTGACAAACTTTAAATCATCTGGAAGGATAATTACGCCTCATGTTTCTATCAATGTAAACTATCTTAAGATCCTCATGTCACTGCAGCAAAACTTGCTTTTTTTTTTTAAACACGATTTCGTACAAAACAGAAGAAAAGGTGAGAAAGAGCCCATCACATTGTGAAAAAATGTCCAAAAGAGGTTCCTAGTGCCCTTGGAGATGCTTTCAAATGTCTTGAATTTTCCGATCAATTGTCCAAAACCCAAACAGTTAGTTAAGTGTCAGTTTTTTGTCTATTTATCAGCTAATTGATTATTGTTGTAGCTCTAATTCAGTATCACTTAACACCATTTATGATGATGATTAGTGATGGTGAACGCTGAAAAGTAGACTGTCAGAGGGGAAAACAATCATGACCTAATTTAAAAGATCTTAAGTAATACAGAATTGAATACATTTGTGTCCCATTCCCAATGCAGCCCGTGACTTTACAAAGTACAGCAAAACAAGTCTTTCCTTAATAGACACAAACGGGTCAAATCACGCCTTCATAAACTGACAATCGACATTGAGCATCAAAGAGGGTTTAATGTGCAGAACACACGTCTATCCATCCTCGTGATCCATGCACGTGATCCGTGCACGTGACGGCCGTTTCTCTTCTTCTCCCTAAAGTGAATTATTCCTCGTACAGCCCAAGTGGCACCAACCCGCCCACTCTATCTAGGCCAAAGTCAATATAAACTGTGATTTCTCACAGCACTGGCAGGGGCAAATTAGTCTCCCAAAAATACAGCAGCACTGCTTAGACAGAGCAGAGAATTCATTGACTCTGTCCAAAAAAAAAGAGATGGGCCTTTTTTTTCCTCCCCATCCCCGTCTCTATATAATACCAGCTGCAACTGGGTCCTCCTCACAGATGCTACCAAGCTGCTCACGCTGATAACACCGGGCCTAGACAGGCAACAATGGAATAAACACTGTGGCCAATTACACGAGCTACGGATAGAGTCTAACGTTTAGGTAAACACAGCTGACCACAGCTCCACAGAGATGGCCCCCAATCTCACGTTAATTACATTTAGGACGCTATAATGCATCAACGGTTAATCAAAGGAGCGGATGAGATCCAGATGGATCCTGGGTGACAGGAATAGCACCGTTTGCTGAATGGGTGCCGCTCGCAAAAGCTCGGATTATATTTGTGTTCACGATTTAGTGTTTTGCTCTACATTGCGGTGTGGCTTGTTGTGAGCTGCTGGAGTTAATTAAATAGCTTTTTGTAGTGGCGTGGCGTAAGTAGCACAGCAGAATCATGCCGCCGAGACACGGATTTGAGATCTGCATTAAGCCTTCAGTGTCTTTTTTTGTTATTTTTGACGAGGACAGAATGCCATTAGCGTAATTAGAGGGTGCTCTTTTGAAAAATGAATTAATGTAAAATCTGAACAGTAGAGTGTAAACACAAGACAAGTAAAAAAAAAAGCACCTTATTTGTACGTACGTTTGAGCCCGGAGGCGGATGATGTGGGAGGTCTGGAGGAGGAAGAGGAGGAAGAGGAGGTTGTCTTGATGGGGAAGGAGGTCTTCCCGCGGCGGGAGGAGGGAGCAAGCACCCTGGAGCGTTTGACGGGGATCACGGCTCTCGGTGGGGGGGCCACTCTGCCGTGGTAGTCAAAAAGCCTCAAGAAAAAAAGAAATACATACAATATTACACTTCACTTCTTACACTTGTATTTGACTGTTTTTCACAAGAGGCCCTGAAGCATTCAGAGAGTCCATCTAGAGCTTAACGGTTTACTTCACCAGCACCTCTTTCTAAAGCTTATCATCTCTTCCCAGTATGGTATTTCATGGTAGATTTTTTTTATGTATTTCTGTTGGGTTCTTTCCCTCAAACGGCACACATCAAACAAAAGGCAGACGTTACAGTTGAAATCCACCACTATCCCTCTTTTTCGGTGCGAGTGCATGCAAATAACCCCATCGCCACATCTTCTAGAAGTGAAGAGGATGAAGGGAAGAGGGTGCTAAATGTCAGATGAAGGTGTCGGCTTTGACTGTGCTCGCCACAGTAGTCGTTTGTCACGGCCCTCAACAAGTTTGACATTTAGAAAATGTCTCCACAGATAAGCAGCAGATCACTGGTGGATACATGACACAGAAAACAAGTGTTCCTTCAGTCAATTTGCATGCTTGATCTATTCGGCCATTTTGAAGTTGACGATTTGAAGCAGCCTCTGTGGGAAGGTTCAGTGAATTACAGCTTACAAGGGAGACTTTTAATAAAGGAAGAGGCAAGAATATAGAGGGAAGACCTATTGACTGCTAAACTCCTCCCCTAAACGGTCATCGTCCAATCAAAGCTAAGCAACCATAAATTAGTTACTGGTTAGATATGTGAAGTCTGCTTTCCTCTATCTCTGTCGAAAACGCAAGAAGCTATTGTAAAGTTAGCACCAGTAACGAGGGATTACAGGAGCTAACAATCAGCTGTTTCCTGGTTTAATCTCATAGGTGACAACATAACGTAAATGATACATACCTGTTGTAGAAATCATCCCTGTAGTACTCGTAGTCAAATTCATAACCGCTGTGAGAGAGACAAACGGAGACACAGGGAGAAACATTTAAAGAAAGAGATGGGTTTGTATTAAGAGCAGCCATTTTGGATCTGTCAAAAGCAAGCAGATCAAACTGAAGCCGTTTTGACTCGAAGGGACACGCTCTAGTTATTGCTTAAAAGTCACCGCAGGTTAAGAGGCAGCCTAAGCCATGCTGGCACGCAAAGACCACACGTAACAAAAGAAGTTTCAGAGGGGGAAATACAGTCGGAGAATGAAAGGCAAATTGTTTCTTAGACCTTGGAGAAGAAAATCAATGTTAAGTAGGCTGCACGCTCAGTATGACAACTCATTTATAATTTAGGCAGAGAGATAAAATAAAGACAAGAGGAGAAAAGAAGAAGTCGTTTTAAATTGCTGATATTTTCGCAGAAATTCTAATTGAGGTTATTCCATTTCTATTTCAATTTAGAGTGGTGTAGCGTGCCTCTGCTGCTCCTGCTCCACAATTACCATATCACATCCTGGCTGTTTCCAGCCGCGGCTATGCAATGCAAATGAGGGTTAACACCAACACAAAGCACAAACTAATAAATTAGTAAAATTAGACATGCAATGCAACAAACGAACAACTCAGAAGGAAGTTAATTGGTGGGAATATATACTTTGCTATGTGACAAACTATCAGAGTACACACAAAAGTGTCCCAGTGAATTATCATGTCTGCCCCACCGTCACATTAGACCGCAGTAAACAAGCACTGCTTTGATCTGTTTGTGACCAGGAGATGTGTACGGGCCAGAACATCAGGGTCATGCTTAATGAAGCTTCTACAACAGCATCTGCTTTGAGCTTCACAAGAACAAACTCCAGTCATGGCTGAGAAATGTGGAGAGCATTACAAACTCAATTAGAAAGTCAAGGTTCACAAGAAGAAAGGCTGCACCTTTGCATGTGAAGGAGTGTGTTCGGAGGGCAACTCTTACCTGTAAACGGCTGAGAGCGGCCGCTTGGAGCCGGCTTTGGGCCTGTACGGCTTCGGCTCGCCAGCCATGTTTATGTCTGCAAAAAACACAAACACACGGACGAATCACTTGTCAGTCATTCCTGCATTACAGCGGACTTTACATGAATAAAGACTTACTGATAACACTTCATTTATTTATTGAGTTAAGAATTATTTTGCCAAACTACAATTCTGGAAGTGAAGAATGAACCTTAAAGTTCAGGTTAAATCATGTCTTTATGAGCGCTGAACACATTTATAAGCAGTTGGTAAGTTACCACTACGTATAATTACAGCTCTGGTGTTATTATAAAGTACAACAGTTAAAGATGATTCGTAGAAAGAAGGGTTGATATATACTTAAACAGGCCCTTATATCTGCTTACAACGAGCATATAATGTGTTTTAAACTATAACTTAAATCTTTATTTACTAATAATGCTAAGTAGGGGGGTTAAAGTAAAGTATAATCCTTTATATGAATTCATGAATATTCTCGTACTGAACATTACCGTACAGTATGAGGGGTATTATTAGTAGGTATTCAATGATTAACAAAACCAATGTTTTCTTCGCTGCAGTGAAATCTAATCTAAAAAGCCGAGAGCTCTGTCAATGAAAGAGGAACAGCTTCCTTTCTTCATGATTATTGATGGTACTGAAGTACAGCTCAAAGCCCTGACCGAGCACAAAGGGAACATAAAAGTAGTACTACATAATAAAAGAGAGTCAATATCTATTTGAGCTCTGCGGAAACTCTGTCCCGTTTCTATTGTGGACGAGAACTTGTCCCGAGACATTTAAAATGTAAAAGCTGCAGTACTGCAGGACACATTCACTAATGTCAAGGTGCACCCAGAGAGAGACAATTTTCTGAGGCAAGGCTGGAGACCTTGCTGCCGTGCACTGGAAAAGATTACAAAAATAAATTCCTGTTGCGAGGCAGGAGAGGGTCCTTGAACACGTAAAAGCAATGAAAAAGAAGAAGCATACCGACAAAAAGTCCAACAAAAGCTGGATGTTCTGGGAGTCTTGATTTATAGCCGGCTGTTCACCCTTTTGTGTAAAAAATATATATACCATCAAGTGAACAGTTTTATGACCAGGCCGGTCAGTGATGCTGCATTTTTCAAATGGCTATCTGTGCATTGCCAAGGGTGCTGCAAGGTCCTTGTGTTTCGTGAACTATCCGAGTGGCTTCTGGGAGACGAGCCAGTGGTTTCAAAGCAAGCACCTGGTCCACAGTAAAACACTCAAAAGGCAAAGAAAAGAAAGAAATGTACGGATGCGGAGACGAGGCTATATCCACGAAGTCAGGTAGAGAATGGTGCAGAAGAATAACACCTTTTGAGTGAGTGGAAGTATTAAAAGCAGCAAATGCATTCTTATCTGAGGTGAGAGCTATACAAACGTTCTCAAAAACAGATAATGCATGGTATTCTGAAGAACAGGGATCGCTTGAAGTGAGAAAAAGATGAAGTGCTTCATGACTAGCAGAATCACAACATGCGTTTTTTTGCCGTGTATAGATCCGGTAGCGTTAGCTTTATTGCCTATTTTACTCTTAAATGTTCCATAATTTACTAAATGAACATCATGCTGTATTGAAGAAGACTTAGAACTAGAGATTGAGACCATAAACTCATGTTTACAATGTTTACTGAGGGAATAAATCAAGAGAGAAGTAGTCATTTTCTCATAGACTTCTATACAACCAGAGGAGTCGCCCCCTGGTGGACACTACAGAGAATGCAAGTTTAAAGCTCTCACTTTTCAGAACCGGAGGCTGACGCCTGTTTTTATTTCGATAGTGTCTTTGATATAACACAACCTTCTGCAAGTATCTGCATGCAGTGAGGTACTCAAAAGGGTCATTTCATCATCTTAGATCAATATACTAGTAAACAAGGTGCCCCTGAGAGACCGAACCCAGCCTCGGCTAGGTCTAGCCACTTTGACACATTCGGCATTTTTTTGCATGCAGCCAAGTTCTCACTATCATTTTGTCCCTTTCAGCAACACACATTTGCTTAAGTAATTTATGCGTCCGCCCTGCCCTTCGCCTCCGTCTCCCTCCAAATACCAAACAAGTCCCTGGGAGTAGAGAGCTGCAGTGGGGTGAAAATAAGCTCCAGGCAAACTCCTGCCTCCTCCTCCCAGTGGCTGCTCTCACGAGAAATAGGATTAAACCTTGGTCTGTTTGTATACTGCCTACTTATACATCCTAAAACGCAGACTTTTTACGCAGAGCTGCATGACCGAATGAGTGTACAAGTGTGTGTGTGTGAATGTGTGTGTGTGCATGATGGGATTGACTGTGAAGCCGATTTAGGAGATAATTATGATTTTGCTTATTAACCTGAAGGTTTACTTGGAGTGAAAGACCAACCCTTTAATTAGCCCACATCAATCCAGCTAAATATAATTGGCATCCAAAAACCTCAAGCAATCTAAGAAATCCCTGATCCCAGATCTTCTTGGCGGGTGACAGAAAGCGTTACTATATGGTTCATGAACAGCTCTTAGTTGAGCCGCATCCTCGCTATTCTGTCCTAAAGCTGACAGACGTTGCAGATACCAGAGGAGAGCTTCAGCCCACTTTGATTGAGACTGTCAGGATGAGATTGGTTCAAGAGTTCAGTCCAACGGAGCAATCGATACCACATCTTCACCATGTTTTTTGTCAGGGCTGCCTGATACGGAGAAAATCAAATACCTCCATATTGCAGCAGTATTGTAGGGTTGACCATTGGTGCTCTCACATCAACACAATGATATTTTTGTTAGAATAATCATCAGTAATGTGGATATAACGACTTAAAGTTCAGAAAATGACATCACTTTCCGGTAATGCAGACTTTAAAGCCTTATGCGATATTTCAATAAACAAAATCCAAGATGATATCTAGTCTCATATCTAGATCTCATATCGATATAATGCCCAGCCATAGTATTTTTGATTGTTATTCGAGCAACAGAAAATTACTCTGAACTCTCTTGATATTTGATGAATCGTTTTAGTCAGACATTTCATAAATATGAATTGTTGTTTTGTTTTTTTTCCGCATTAGTCTGTTTTACAACATTGTAAATTCATTATCTTTGGGTTTTGGACTGTAGGCGAGACATTTGAGATTGTCGCCTTTGGGAAATTGTGATGGAAATTCGTTGGAAGTGGAAAACCCTGCAGTATGTGCTCGAGACAACAGCTGCTAACACAGTCATGTGGCGGTTATGTTTGTCTCACATTAAAAAGATAAATGAATTAAAAAATGAATCCAAACTGCTGGTATTCATTGTTTCAGCACTACTCGTAAGGATCAAAGTATACAGAAATACTGAATACTTTGGCATTGCTGCACATCATAATGGCTACCGGCAGCTTTGGTACAAGACATTCTCTCATTCTCCTTCCCATTGGTTTGTACCATTAGTTTGTCTGCTTGCTCAATGTGCAGCTCGGTCAGAGAGCGATGAGGCGGAGCTGTCTGTGGTGCTGAACGAAGGGGGTTTTTAAGGTCTGTTGCACTGCTGTCTGGGCAGCGAATGAAACAAAAGGGCCTGACCTTGCCGCTGCGTGAGCCTACACATGATGCAATTTGAATTTTGCAGGCGTGAAATTATTTATAGATTTGTTTGAGCTCGACTCCTATCTTGACTTTTCTATCTCTCGGAGAGAGGTGAGAGAGAGAGAGAGGGGAGGGGTGTCTGACTGTTTATAGCCACTGAAACAAACACAACCCAGAATAAATATTTCAAGGTAACACTGTTACCGGGAACCAGGGAAGGAAAGGTTGTGGAGGTAAATTGCAGTGGAAAGACAGAGGCACCGAGCGTACATAATCACTGAGGACAGACCTGTGTTCCTCTGTCGAGAAAACAAGGATCCGTGACTCCTCGAAGCAACCTGCCCATGTGTTTTATTGGTCTCATTTGTTGCCTTACATCTCTGTCTGCCTCAGACTACTCCTTGCTCGTGCTTCCTGTTCTGCCCTCGGCCTCAACCCGATCCTTCAACATCTCCGTCTTCATTCCTCCCTCTTCCGTATCCAAACTCCTCGCCATCCGTCACTCTCTCTCTCTCAAGTCCTTTACTTCTTCCTGCGCCTCCGTGTGCACCGAGGAAGCTCATTATGAGACATTTCAGCGTTGAGCATCACCTGTGGGGCCTTTCTCTATTCCGACACCTGTGTCGACAACGAAAGCTTTGCAAGTCTTATTTCTCCCCTCCTTTCATTAGCGAGGGATGAATAACAGCCCGAGCAGTGGAAGGTGAGGCTTTGAATAAATCAAGGCTGTAAACTCAGCCATATGGCAACATATTGCAGGGGAATCACTGGGATGAGAAAGCACTCCTGTGAAAATCAACAGGACCCAAAAACATAAGGAGAGGGTGAGTCTCGTGAGAACAGGAAGACACCTTATAATCCTGGAAGGAATACGAATGAAGTACTGCAACAGCCACAAAAACCTGCTGCTCCTGCCGAAGACACAGTAAATCTGACTGTAATCTTTCCGTCTCTCTTGCTCTGTGTTTCTACGGCCTACCTTTTTGTCTTCCGCCCATAAAAAGAAGAGGGGAAAGCAGCTAATAGCCCGAGGCTTCAGAGGGAAGCTAACAAGCGCGGGTCACCGCAAGGTCTCAGCGAAGGAGAGACGGATAGATTGTAATCACGTCAGCCAAAGAATCTCTTTGTACCAGTATGGGCAGAGTGTTTGGAGGACGGAGAGATTCACGGAAAACTATTTCTCCTGCGAGACGCTGTTCTCATCAGCTTTTGGAATATAGACAATTCAATCACTCGGCCTTTCAGCTCATTTGCACAGGCTTTTCTTTTAAATGTGGCGATAAAGACTATTGTCTAAACACACGGAAAGCCACATCCACCAAAGTAATCAAGATAAAACATTCAAACTGCAATACTCATGAGTAAACACCGACGCAACACCATTTACATCTGGAGAGAAAACTTTAGTCTTGCAGCAAATTACACAAACTACACGGCTGAAAACGCACCAAAAGCCATCATTTGCACGTCAAACTCTGTTGCTTTAATGTCCGATTTTCTCAGCAGTTACAGAAAACCCAGCAACCGAAACACAGCAGATTTTTATTGGTTTCTGCTGCTGCAAATGACCTGTCTGCACACCTGCTGTGGTGCAGCACAGAAGCTGTAATTGACAAAAAAACAACAAATCATGGGAGTCCATTACCACCTTAAATAAGCCTGGGCCCTCACACAGAGACTGGAAACAAACAGGCGCAAACGTGCCTTTTACTAGCTGTTGTACAGTTGGTTGGTAGATATTTGGACAACATATCATACGTGTTAGAGTGAATTCCTCGATAATAAATCAATATTTTTGAAATGACAATCGGTGCTTTTAGCCACAAGAACATTTATACTGCTGCATCAATATGAAAATTTGAGTTGGAAGATGTTTTGGCGATCCAGGATTCCAGAAGTCTTGGCCCTATCACGCCATCAAAGAACAAAAGAGCTGATTGAGCTACGCCGTCGCCCTTTGAGTCGTACGGCAGACAGCGACCAGGTGATCGACTGCAATGAACTCCCCTTCAGATGCATCAGCGAATGAGAAATGGGTTCCTTTCTTTTCCAAGAACAGCGGAAAATTCCCCACGGACCACAGCCGATGGCTCTACAACACATTTGTCGCTTTTTCCCCTTTGCGACGAGGCGAGAATGAAAGGAAAAAACATATAAACGCCGACCGTATACCTGATGAGATAAACATTAAAGGGTAGAGAAAGAAAGCGGGACGCAGAGGGAGCTGCCGATCATCTCGTGGAACCAGAAAACTAATCATGCAAATTGCTTCTCAGCACGAGAGAAGAGAGCGAAGACACAAGAAGGAGCTGAATCGAGCGGGTGATGGACGTGCAGATCCGTCTCTTCATCGTGACCAGGAGAGGCCCTGGCAGGTGGAGATACACCTTTTTGTTTTTGCTTTTGATAAAACCAATTATTGCAGCCATTAACTGACAACGTAATGGAAAGGTTCCTTCAAAAATCCCAGAGTGAATTACAATTATGCCATTCACAGCGGATCTTCGGGCTCCGTGCTGAATCACACCTTCACTCGGAGACAAAATGTTCTTACTTTCCTGTGCCCGCCGAGCTTAAAATCAAGGTCACGAGGCACTGCGGTCCCCTCCACACTCAAATAGCCAATTACTCTTTTTTCTCTGTTCTCCCAACACCGGCAGAGATGCGGCTTGTTTACGGACACGTCGTCTCAACAACAGGAGGCCAACGCTGTGGACGGCTGTCGTCTAATCACATGGAAACACAGAGTGGCGAGGAGACGGAGATCTCATCTGCATATCAAAGGTGCTCTCCTTGATCCAACATCTAACGGGGCTCCTCAGGAGAACCTTCAGGTGAACGTGTGTGGCTCTCTACATTCTGTTACAATCCAAATCTTTCAGTTCTCACATCGAATTCTTTGGTAAGTTGGGGCACACATTTGGGAGTTCCTTACATGAGACATTTCATTTAATTGAATACTGTAGATCATGCTGATATGCTCCGCGAGACACTATTTTTAAGTGAGCAATGTTGCAAATCAACAAGCAACTATTAACTGCTTTCTGGTTATATTGGATTTTAATTTGATTTTTGGGGTCAACATGATAAAGTACTTTGATTTGACGGATGTTTTATTTGCTGGATTTACTTAAAACTGATATTCTTGTCTGGTTATTTCATCCATAAATAATTTTTTGAGACAAAATTACATTAGAGCTTACATTAGAGCTTACATTAGAGCTTATTATGTGCTCATAGGTTGTAAAAAAAGTAATTGAGCAAGAAAAAAAAAAAGCATAAATAATCACTAATCAATTAAAATAAATCTAAATAAGTCGATTGAGACCAAAACAAATGATTAGTTGACTAACCCGAAGCAATATCATCCACCACTGCTCGAACATGTTATTAAAGGCACAGTGACATGAAAAATCATTACTATTAGTGTCAGTTAATTTTGTGCATCATGAGTTACACTTAGTAATGTACTGCAAGAATAAATACACAATTAAGATTCCTGCTGCCATGTCAAACAACTTTCAAGGTGAGCTCCAAATATCCGCCTTCAAAACAAAGCTTTGTCTCAGCGGCTATATTTTATTATGAGCAGAAAACAATGGATAATGTACAAATATACAACAGTGGACAGCTGAACTACATGCAGAGGATATACCGCTGGATTTACGGCATAAAATGCCGTAAACTCCACACTGCATGTATTATTTTCTTTATTGAATCCGTAAAAAGAAAACATGACTCGCTTATATATTACATTTATAACGGACAGCAAACAAGAGAGGTTCTCAAATGTGAAGTTTGAAAATAGTTTGTTTTGTCCGACCATCAGTCCAGAGATGAGGTTCCATTTGCAACAATATAAAACAGAGATGAGCAGCATTTGAGAACTAGTATGTTTTTGCCTGTTCATTCTTTTCATTCTTTTCTCCTTGCACGCGCCAACTGTCTATTTGTTGAGATAAACATTAAAGGCAGCCCGTCTTCACCACCAGGACTCCCTCAAAGAAGAAATATTGTTTCTCAATGGGGACCGTTCTGGTGAAATAAAGGATGAATGAAAAGAATAAGAAAGCGGCACGCAGAGGGAACTGCCGATCATCTCGTCATGGAACCAGAAACTCTGGCGACAATCTCCCCAACGTCTTAATTAACTGAACAAAGTAACAAATCATGCAAATTGCTCTTCGGTGGGAGAGAGACAAAAGCAAAGAGACATGAAGGGAGTGGAGGAGCTGAATCAAGCAGGTGATGGACGTGCAGAAGGGACAGGTGTCTCACTGTGGACGTCTTTGACACAAACTCCTCGCTGTGTTTTGAAGCCGGACCGGTCCGTGGGAGAGGGAGGTGATCTGAGATGAAGGAGTTGCCACGGTGTATATTCAGAGCTGTACATCATGAAAAACCCTGTCTGGTGCGGGCATCGTAAAAGTCCAGATAGGCCTTTTATCTTTGCTTCTCCGATGTATTTCTAAGGGCTGATAGAGGCCATCCTGCAACTATACATCCACAGATTTCCCCAAAGTCTCAGAGTGGATTAAAGTCAAATATGCCATTCACAGTGGATCTTCACAGTTTGTTCACTTTACTCTCAGACGGACAACACATTTAAATATTTAATCTACAAGAAATGTCGCTGCAAGAAATAGAAGCAAAGTGTCACAAATGCAAATCACAGGTTCCCAAAGCCCAAAGATGTTTAATTTACAATAATATTAAATAGAGAAAAGCCTATTAATGGAGATCTCCGGACCAACTAGTTTGGTTTGTTTGGTTAGGTAAATGACCAAATATTATGATTATCAGTCCATTATTGACTAATTATACATTTGGTTCATAAAATCTCAGAGAAGAGATAATTAACCCTAAAGGTCACGTCTCAAATTGCTGTTTTTGTCAAACCTATAGTTCGAGGTCCAATATTTAGTTAAATATCATAGAAAAATCAGCAAATGTTACTATTTTAAAGGCTTTTTTGGGTGCAATTTTGCTAAAGATAGACATAAATCAATAATCCAAATAGTTGCCGATTAAGTGTCCGTTTCATTTGTAAGAATTTCCCAGACTCCTCCTCTTCCCTGGCTTGACAAGGATAACCAGTGCTTTTTAAAAGCCCCATCCACACATCTCAGTGAACTCATTCTGAAACTGGAGCATCTCTCGCTGTAAACACTGGAGTGTGACTTTCCCTGTGCAGCGCCGCCTCGCTGCCTCTCCGAGGCTTCATTGCCCAAAGTCCGAGGGGGATCAGCTCGTAATCCGCGGCCCCTTCAGGCACCGGCAGAACAGTTAAAGGCACGGCATCGGTTTGCGATCACATCCCTCTGTGTGCACTGTAAAAACCCCAGTGAGCTGTCTCGCGCGAGTCAACAATGATGCACTTCGGCGTCTGAACATGTTGGGGAGCTCAGTGGTGGGGAGCGAGGCACAGAAAACCAACACTTGGCAGTCAGTCGCCGTCACACTTAGAAGCGTTTCCTCTGAGAAAGAATCCCACTGACGATCAGTAGGGGTGGAACTACACCTCGATGTCAATCGATATATTGATTCAATGGTCAACGAGCTAAACAATCGTTGACCATTGTGCATATCATCATCTTTAAAATACGTACTTATATGGAATTCCATAGTACGTCTGTGTCACCATTTCCATTTCTGGTAATTCAATAAATATATAGTCTACATGAAATAACCACATGGTTTTGAATGCTCCCGTGTGAATTAAATACTCATTTAATTAGGAACTTGAGTGCAAAATAATCAGATTTTCGGAGAAATTTGAGTCATGTGCTTGTTATTATCAATTTAGACAACTTTATATGATTCCATTAAAAGACGATCAATGATCACATTGAAATATCTCCCGGCTCTACGTGCGAGTTGATATAAATGTAGCGGATCGTGTTAGATGGGCATACGATATCGTCTCGTACCGATCGCAGGCCCCTCAATTGAATCCAAATCGTATCGCGGCAGATTTCGTGATATCAGCACATATCGTATTGTTGTCCAAAGAATCGGTTTAATATCCTATCGTGATGCAGGTTGTGATTTACAGCCCTGATTATCAGGCCATCGACTTTTTCCTTACTACGACCACAAAGAGAATTACAGACCGAGAGAAATTTGACGGGCATGCTGCTGGCCCACATGCATGAATATGTGATGCACTCTCACGCTCGCCTCTCAGATGCCATGTCCTCCCTGCATCGGGGAGCACGAGACGGGGAGACAGAGTGAGAGGTTACAAGCCCTCCAATTATTTCAGTGTGCTTGCCGTGACACTCGACGGCCCGTCATTTCACATCCTCAAACTGCTACACCGCTGCAGTCGCATCTGTCCAACGAGCACTAGATCCAATATTCATACACGCCATTCACCCAAGCCTGTTGCTCTAAATATTCTGCTTCTTCACGATAAGACAGAACAATAAAAATCAGCCATTTTGCAACATTGTTCCCCTCCCAAAAGCTTATTGCACAGAGGAATACGGATAATAAAGGGTAATTTGCTTCTGAGTGCTGGTGTTTTTCTCCGTGCATCAGCGCTTGTACGCGAGTGTGTGTGTGTGTGTTTCACTGAATGCTCATCTTTATGTCACACTGATCGGCGCTTCTCCTGGCAACAGTCCAAACAGTGGAGCTGCTGTTAGAGAGAGGCGAGGACTCCGGGGAGCGACATCTTGTGACAACTCTGTCACATAATTTCATCATCGAGCATCGATCGAGGAGTCTCATTAGGTCCTTTCTGACAGATAAAAATCACATTTTCCAGGACAGAGCAGAGTGTGATGTGGCTTGTCAGGGTCAAAAAAAAAAAAAAAAAAAAAAAAAAAAATGGCATGGAAGCACAGCTGGTGCATTTTTGAAAGTGCATCTTCGGTGGCAACATGATTTGTATTCCTTCCCATGGACATGCAAACAGACATTTTGGGGACAGAAATGGAGCTAAGCTGAAAAGAAGTGTAGTCTGCGAGGCAGAGAGACACTCACACATACAACCATGACTGCCCTTGACACAAGGCGTAAGATACATGGAGGACATCTGACAGAAGACGTAACAGCCTGCCCCTTGTGCCCCCCCCCCCCCCTCCTCCTCCCTCCTTCCAGCATCAGCAGCACACAAATACAGCCACAAACGAACATCTGCAGCACAGAGAGACACATTCATTTGTCACGCGCCGCGGCTTTTCCGTCGAGACACAAATTGCAACTGAGACAAGACGAGAAGGCCCCAGATGCAGAACCGACGAGCTGCACGTCTAAAGAGCGCGAGTCCAAAGGGAAGTTTTCTTTGTGTGATCAGTTTTTCATTCGCAAGGATCAGCCTTCACGGATGAAGAGGAAGTGGCAAACTGTACACAGACAGATGAAAAAACACACACACACACACACACACACACGTGAACGGAGGAAAAAATCCCCGGTGCAGACGGCTGGAACCACATCTGATCTCCAAAGATTCCTGAGCTGCAAAATCTTAAATATTGATGGACTTCCAATTCAAACGCTGGAGCTTATGCTCGCAAGAGAAGAGGCCGAGAGGTTCTTTCTCCCCCTAATTAAATGAATCACAATAGGCTCAGAGTTCACCTGAGAACAAAGCAGTGATTTACACAGCACATTTGTATCAACTTATCTTAACTAGATTATCTTTCTAAAGGGATGATTTGGTTTTTTTAATTTATGGAGCACTGTAGGAGAACATAAGAGCAAAAGTGACGACTACATTCACAGTTATACGTCCCTCGCACACGTTCATCGGCACTGACTCTTCTGTGCTCTGCGTCCACATTAACATTTCCTCCCACCTCGTCCGTAAAACCAGCTGTACGTCCACACAGTCCTGCAGCGTGGCCTGTTTGTAGCCTTTGCACAGTGCAGTTTTGCATTTCCTCTGCTGAGGAGAAGACAAATCAAGGCCTCGATCCACAAACCAGCTCCCCGAAACCAGAATCACACTCTGCAGCCAGGTTCACCTGACTGTGTGTGTGTGTGTGTGTGTGTATGCGCCTACAGCCATTTAACTGGTAATTAGTGGACTACAATGCCCATATGCTTTAAATATCAGAGCATGCACAACAGGCTGTGTGATGCCATCCCTATTACACAGTTGACTGCAACAATTACTTTCATTATCAATTAATCTCCTGAATATTTTCTCAGTTCGTTGATGAATCACATCACCATTTGGTCCACCAAACATCAGAAGATATCGAGTCATAATTGCCTTAAGACCAAGGTGACATCCTAAAATTGTTTGTTTTGTCTGACTCACGATCCATAACCTGAAGATGACGACATGCTGCTGGAAAAATAACTAAAACCAACATACAATTTGTCAATAAATCTTTTAATAACTATTAATTTAGTGGCTGATCCTTCACCCACTCGTGATGCTTTCAGGACCATCAGTGCTCCATGGGTTCAGACTTCATTAATGGAGACCAAACTATGAATCCACTACAGAAGAACGTGTGTGTGTGTGTGTGTGTGTGTGTGTGTGTGTGTGTGTGTGTGTCTTAAGCACCAGCAGGACAAGTTTCACATAAAACAGCACTTTGGAGCAGAATTTACATTTTTTAAATATGAGTTGACTTAAGTAAACCTACAATGATTTATTTAAGAATCATAATTATTAATAGCGACCTTACAACCTTGATGAGTCGACACATCTCATGGTAATGTATGCCAACTTGAGCAGCATGAATATATTACAGCAGAGCAGCTGCGAGGATGGCTTTCCAAACTAAAAGCTCGATGGAAACACTAATCAGCCAGCAGGTCACTTCCCTACCTGTTGGTACCATTTAAAGATTTAATAATATATATTATAATATTACATATAGACAACAACGTCCACGCAGCCCGAGAGATAGCGGCGCTTTTAATTGTAACTTTAACTGAATTCCGCGTCTGCGTCTCAGCGCAACTTAAATGGCCCTCAGCCAGTTTAAAGGGGACACGGATGCATCTTGAAATGCATCACTCACGGCTCACTATTAGCAACTTGCATCGCGCGACGTCAGCAGAAACAAAAAAAATGAAAACCCCCCTCGCGCGTATCGCCGAAATGATGGTGCGTAAACTTACATCGGTTGTTGCGACGCTTCCCCTTGTACATGGTCATGGTGTAATACGGGTCCAGCTTTGCGCTCGTTCGGGTCTTCTTGCAGGTGCTACGTTCACTGACACACACACACGGCGTCGGGACTCCTGCGCGCTGCGATACTTTCTGACCAGATATAAATTAGCCCTTCAGAAGAGGGGATTGGAGGCGCCGCTTGTGGGAGGACCGTACCATTGCTCAGAGACGTCGGGGGGCGAGACTACAGTGCATCTCAAACACACGCACACGCACACACACACACACATACACACCTACACACACACATACACCAGATTCAGTCACCTCACTTAAAAAATGTAAATTCTGCTTCAAAGTGCTGTTTTATGTGAAACTTGTCCTGCTGGTGCTTAAGACACACGCACACACACACACACACACACACACACACGTCAACAAAAATAAAAAGCAAACATCAGAAAATGAGCAATTGTAGACTAACTCTGTCTCGATGGGTATTGATCACATCTACCCTCAATTTACATTAATTTCGAAAAATCTGTTTGAGTTCACCAAATATGTCAGCTATTCTTATAAGGCTTAATGTATTTGTTATTTAGACCACATTTAGACATAAATCAAACTTTTCTGAGCTGATCCGAGTCAAAGATGTTACATCTATAGTTAAATGTACCAATATAAATGTTCTTAAAGCATAAGCTTCATAAGGTTTTTATTTGTATCTATTTCTCTCATACACATGTATACTTATCTCTCTAATATGCAGTATATACTGTATATACCCCTATATTATATACTCATGACTATAAAAAAACATTCTCACAATGACAATGGTATGACGTCTCAGTTTAACGTGTTAGCGTGCTAACATTTGCGAATTAGCACTTATAGCGCAAAACCTGAGGCTGATGGGAAGTTTTGCAAGTATTCGGTCCAGAGACTTTGACCCGATGGCGGCGCTACATGAAGTCGGAGGATCACCAAAGTTATTACAATTCATCATGAGGGGAACATGAAGGTCTGAACTGAATTTCATCTCAATCCATCCAAAAGTTGTTTGGCTGACCGTCGTTGCCATCCGTATTTCTAGCATGGCCACAAATTGCAAAATGAGTTCGCACTTTGTCATCCAAGTGCATTTCTGGTACTTCGTATTCTTCAAAAGTGCTTCAAATGTATTGTGACTTTACACTGGGAATAATTCGAGTCAGACTCACTCACAGTACCGACACTTTACTTCACATTTTCTTTAAATCTAACATTTTAAAACGGACCAAAGTGTTCATTCTGGTTCATTCTATGACGCAGTGATGGGTGCTTTTTTGTAACAAGACAAGAAGGAGGTGGCCACTCCACTGTCTGATTATTAACTTACCCCATATGTGCACACACTGACACTGACATAGAAATAATACTTCACCACCTCCACCACCTCCGGTCACACTTGAGAAAAAGGTGCATCTCATCTTACTTGCAAAGGGGATTGTGTTGCTACGGAGACGGGGGTAAGGAAGCAGCCTGGATGTTGATTTTGTGCGATCCATTTCTCGATATTACATTATTGTTGTGTGGGTTGAATACCAACACTTTTTTGTGCCTGAGATGAATTGTGCAGTGGAAACAAACAACTCTGAAAGCCAACTGCATGGAAGTAGTCGGGATTCAATCAATATTGCTCTCCTCTGAAGCTGCTGCTGCTGCTCTCACAAGCTCCAGGATGACAAACACTCTTCTTTGTGCTTTTATTTTGACACAAAAACCTGAAATCCTGTAAATTTAGTGAAAATCAACTTGATTACTTGTTCACGCACTGCGCTGTAGGTCAACGTCGTTAGTTGTGGGAAGTTTTTCTTCTCATTTAAAATATATTTCTTTGGATGAGGAAACAAAAAACAAGGTGTGAACAATCATCAGCAACCAGCAATGAGAGAAACCTCTTTATTTAAAGGAATACAGGGACATCTGGTGTCCATGATGGATTAATACAACACACAGCCTCAAGAATGCAATAGCAAGCATGAAGCCAGCCTGGTAGAAAACGAGGACATTTGAATCCTTCATAATCAAAACTCTTAATTTTCATTTTGTGAGTTCTTTCTCTCACAAATGAGACATGAATTAATGACTTTACTCAAGGCCAGCTGTGTTCAATACTCCCACCTGACTCAAAGGAACAGTGTGTAACATGTGGGGGGATTAATTGGCAGAAATGGAATATAATTAGTGTATAAATGATCTGAAACTAAGAATCGTTATGTTTTAGCTTATAAAAAGCCATTTATGTTTAGCGGGACAGGAGGAATGACTGATACTATCTCATGTCTGTGTTCTTCATTATTGATTATTATCATTTATAAACTTCACCCAGGAATGTTATTTCTTTTATTGACATGTTTCCAGTGAGATACTTTATATACATGACTGTTGCTGCTCCAGAAACAATATTTAGTTTTATCTATATACATTTTTTTGTGAGCATCAGGCAGAATAAATCTCTGAGGTAAACTAAACTGCTCATTAGAAGTCTTTTACATTTTACTTTTTCATAATAATATAATATACTTCATTACTATTATTGTTAGCATTTTCTCATCAGAAATAATGAAGGTCTAAGGCTCTTCCTCATTCGCCATCTTTATACTCTCACTTTGGTTCCATGTATTGAATCATCTAAATCCCCAATATTATGTGGGAGAGAGGAGAAAAACAGTAATATGCACATCTTCCCTAAGGACCACAGAGCTGTCATTTCCCCACAGTGACTCTCCATCACTGCTCGGAATACAATAACACCTCTCCTAAGCAGCCATTGTAGCTTTTCTTGCTATTCTGCACCACCAGGGCAGTTAAATATACTTAGACTGATTTCACTGAACAACCCGGGTGCAGAATTTCCCATATTATCGGTAAGACATGAAGAACTAGTGTTTACGTGGACACTGTGATTTCCTGAATAAAAATATACCCTGTTTGTAACCTCAAAGAGTCTTTGAAGCACGAAGCACATCATTAACTTTAAAAGATTTGAAGAGCTTCCCACAAGAAGTACATGCATCAACCTGATCTTAAGTGCTCAGACAATCTCTGCTGGCATTTGCAACACACTTCCCGTTAACGAGTGACCCTCACTTATAGCCGAGATGGAGGGATGCTGCGGATGTCCAGGGGGAAGATTTTCGACATGATGGATGTAAATCTGCTCAAGCCATCACATCTCGTTGGCCAATGACTTACAGCCTCTCTTAGCTAATTAGACAGGCACTGCTTTTGGCAAACGTATCAACTGCTGCAACTGCTTAGCAGTCTGTGACAGCAAAGCGCCTCTCTTTGCCGGATACCGAGCTCACGGAGCCTCAACGACTCATTTTGTTTGGATTCGGTCCAATCTGACAGACCTGTGTCAAGGTGTCAGAAAAATACACAGACAAACCTAATCTATCAGTCTCCAAGGCTTGTTATCTGCACATTCTGTTCATTTAAATTTAAATACACACACATTGCTGCAGTTGACGAGCACATCGCCCTGAAAGCAAAAGCTGCAGGAAACCTCTCAACAGGTTTTCAGCAGCAGCTTCCCTGCGGTTCAGGCGTTGATTGAATTCCAAACTTGGGAAGGAAAATTGCACACTCTAGTGGAGAACAATCAGCACGACAGCTTCCAATTGAGAGATTTAAGGGGAACGTCTACACTAAAAATATAATTGTTATTTCTATACTGACAGATTAGTTTGAGGATTTTCTTTAAAAGCTGAACACCAGAGAGACAGATGTGGTGACGGTGTGTGATAGCAGCCCTGGTGATTTTATATTCATGGGGGCATTTTCCATTTCAGCTGATTAAACCCCTATATGTAAATAAAACTCCCTCGGATACTGTGTTTTTGAGTAATCAGTGTCAGTGGGCAAACTCAAGAAGTCTATCACCTAATATTTTGCTCTAATTTGTAGTATAAAAGGATACTTTTCTGTGTTTTCACATTATGAATGCATTGTCTGAATACACAGGAACAGAACAATTTGTTTGTGGGGTGGATTTAGCTTTATTCCAAAATTGCCTGGCTTTCGTTATTGGACTATAAAATGCTGATCATTCATCCGTTTGATTCCTATTGAGGATCACATGGGAGCTGACATCTACCCCAGCATGCCTTGGGCAAGAGACTGAGAACCACCTGGCAGCCAGTCTGTTACAGAGCATAAAATACAGATAGAAAAGTGCTCTCAGCAGAGTGCAGATCTTTGCCAGGTGTATCTGCAACGGCCACTGAACGCTTGATTGAACGAATATAAGCCAGGTCTGCACAAATTATCAACCGCGGGCATATGAGACACATTTTTCACTCTCATGTAACAGATAAGCCCTCATTTTAATCCATGCAGCTGTCTCCGTGCAGCCAAACTGCAGTTCGCTTTGTGTAACCCTTCGTGTTGGCTGTTTAACGCTTACTCTGCACAGAAACTGTCAGGCCTAGCGTGTGTTTAGTTCTATTAGCTGTTAGCTCTGTTAGCCAAACACACCGCAGGACTCTGCTGCCCACCGGCTGTTGACAGCTAACTAGCTCTCCTCCTACCAACATGAGAAGAAGCATACATACATGCAATTGTACTAACCCGGCATGCAAATCAGGACTAATAACTAATAAGGACTGGGCAGAAATTAATACTATTTTCACCCATCCCTATTGTTCCAGCCTATCCAGCCGACATCCTCTTGAGTAAGACCTCATTTAGTTTGTATTTAGGCCCTAATCTGCATCATCCCTCATCCTCCTCCTTGCTTCTTGTCCCTCACTTTCCCTCTCTCCTCTCTCTCGCTCTGTTTTGTCTCTTTCTCTATCCATCTGTCAGGGTCAGTGGAGTGCAAACAATCACATTTAGAAGTATTCAAATGTTGAACTTGTCACAATTGCCATTCATACAGGCACTAAAGGCTGCCAAATCTAATTCAGCTCAGTGCCGAATCAGCGCCTCGGTGATTTGGAGAAACCTGATTCATACACAATAATGTTTCCTGGAAGTAATGGAGTCACAAAGGACTGAGCCATTGCCCTCTAGAAGAAAAGAGGTGGATTTTTACTTCATTTTTGATTCTACATCTGAGATCAACAAGGCTGGGATTTGTTTGCTTTAAGTTGGAAAGTGACACTCTTAAAGAATTATGCTCCAAGGATGACAAATGGCAGTTTTGGTTTGAGGTGAAACACAAAGTGCACATCAAATGTTGGCAGTGTTGTTAACGGATCTGCTCTCACTATTAACCTTAAATATAACTTATGGATATCTTATCAGTTATCCTTCTGTCTTTATACATATATCACAGACATGTTTAACAAAATCCAACAAGGAAAGTTCAAATCAGAAACACTTTTCAAATGTTCTTGGCTACAAAGAGTCAGATCCGTACGAGGAAACATAAGCCACAGACTTTAACTTTGTCTTGTTCCCACCACAAACTTTACATATCACTGATATAGATATGTACTTAGGCCCCATCTGTGTGTGGATGATTGTACTTGCTACATAGTGAGGTCCAAACCAAGAACCACAGAGTGAGGACATTTTTCCTCACTTCTTCAAAGGCCTGCTTGAGGGTTAAGAAGTGGTTTTAAGTTTCAGTTTAATATTAGGTCCAGGCTAGGATTAGGGTTAGGCATTAAGTTGTTATGGTTGAGGTTAGGGTAGTGGATAGGGACTGCATTATTTGAGGGCCCTCACAAAGATAGAAGTACAGGGATGTGTGTGTGACTGCATAACACAAAACACAGCTGGATGTGCAGATTGTTTTCATATCCATAATACATGTGTCAAAAGCGTACCAGTCTACTGAAACACCAGGATTTTCTTCTTTCTATTAACATAAAAACACTAACAACAGGCAGATTTACACTTGAATATTTCTGTCATCAGGGGCACAGAGTTTACCATCACACACTGAACCATGCAGTTTACAGGAATAACTGTAATATAACAAAATGAAACTTAAAAGTGTCTTTTTATAGTCTACATTATTAACTATTTTGGCCACATCAGCATCACACCTACTGTATGTTATGTACAAGCATCTCCTCTTGTCTCCTGAAGGGGTCACTGTTGTACAAATGCATTCCAAGGATGTGATAGATTATAATGAGACAACATGTAGGTCACCAGTTGAGATAAAAAAATCTGCTACAGTTCCTCTATTTATCTATCAGTTTTTAAACTAGAAATGAATCTGTTTAAAAACACACAGAACTGACCCACATTTCCTAAAAGACAATACCAAAGACATGGGGTTTGGTTTTATAGGCTTTCACGGTTTGATTTATAAGTTGAAGTGCAGTGTAAGCCAGAACATTTGTGTGCAGATGATAATGTGGAGGAGGATTTGGGGCATTTCTGTGACCCTATAGTAACTGACAATTACTGGATATCAACACATTCAATTCTAAGTCCAAGCAAGGTTGTATTAAACAAACATTGAGAGTTTTGAATTATTAATGGTGAATTGTATTGCTTATGCATACAACATGTCATTCGTAAGAGAAAGAACATGTTTTTCACTGACACAGTCTCACTTTAACGAATGCCTAATCCTAACCTTAAACATAAAAATTCTAAAGCCTCAAACAGCTGCAACATGATTGCCTTCTCTCAGAAGTCCTCACTAAAACATGGTCCTCACAAAGAATTAAGTCATGTACAAAAGCACGCACACACACACACACACACACACACACACACAGAGAGTAACGTATGGCTGCAGCACTTTGCAAACAAGTTAAACTATAAAATAATTTCTTCATCTCAGACACATGCATAAAAAAACATTTCTTCACATCTGTTCATGCATATTTATTTAAAACAAACAAACTTTATGTGCACTAAATCTGAACAACTTTATCAACGTAATGATATGTTATGCCCCTTTGCTTCCAGGCTTTCAATATGAAAAAATCCTGGAACAAAATCCAGACTTGTCCACGGTTTTTAGAAGGTGACACACATTTCCTCTCAACAGCAAAAAAGGCAATTTAACAAACTTAAAACAATTAGAGAGGAATTCATTTAATAAAATTGTAATTTAGGGGAAAGCAGCATCAGTCCACATACATCTGGGAGGCATGACTGCAGCTTACTGTATTGGTTGTGATGGTCACAAATGGTAATAACTGCTGTGAACCACAGTGTGGTGCTCAGTGACCATACAGTGAAAAAGGGCTGTTTAACACACACACGCACACACACACACACACACACACACACACACACACACACTGCTGACTCCATGATCTTCATTTACTCCAAGTATGGGGAGACGAGACTGACACTGTCGTGACCCATCATCTCAAACCAAATGAACACTTGATGAATTTCCCCTTTTGTTATAACAAGCGCTCGTCTCTGCCGAGGCTCAAATTCCATCTGACAGGACGGCTCCCACAACTCAAAGTAATGAAGGCAGCCCATCTTCCCCTGTTAGATGAGGTGCATAAATACAGACACAGCTCATTAATAATTCTGTCACACAGGTAGGCATAAGGGGGAGAAAAAAAAAGGTGACACACTGTTAAAGCTCAAGCACTCCGAGTCGCAGAAGGACCTCTGAGGTATGTTCACATGGTGTACCATGAAAACTAAGATGCTTCAGACCTTGGTAGTCCACAAGGATCCTGCTTTTCTTCATCCATCTTTCATATATTACATTTAAAGTTTTGGTCATATCCCACTTTGTATTTACCAACAAATATTCCTCCTTTTATAAAACGATTAGTCGTTCACCACTTCTTACGTCTTCGCCATGGCTACAGGCTAATATTGATGTGTGTGAAGAAGCCATGAGGAGTTGTCAAGGTCAGGCATGCACTTCAAGCCAGCTGCTATCTATTGGAGACAACCCCTCCCTGTGCGTATAAAGCTGCCGCTTGTCAATTATTCCTCGGAGACACGGAGCAGACAGCTGCACGTTATGCTTCCTCTCCCTTTAAACAGCCGCAGTAGACGTTTGGTCGTCCTGACGGCTCGGTGCAGCGTGCACCTTTCTATCCGGCATCTCTTATCCAAAGGGAAGTTCACCGAGCGAGCAGGCGGTTCAGTGTTTTAATCAAATCCTCACAGAATATGCAAAAAAAAAAAAAAAAACGTCTTGAAGATTTTGCATAAAGAGGTTAAATCAGGTAGAAGTCATTATGCCGTACTGATTTCCTTAATTAAATCCATACCGGTTCACAAAGGAGGAGACAGATAAAAGGAGAAGAAGCTGAGTTTGAGAAAAGAGTTTTGAGATAAGTGAGGTTGTGCGAAAAGGGCTGTAAAAAAATATCAGGACAATGTACCAGATGTTTGGTTTAATCGCTGTATATTCAATTAGACTTGTTTTGCATGTGAGTCTTTTGTCTGTGTCCTCTCAGTGGCGGAATAATCCTCGTAGCGGCTCCTCCCCTCCCCGAAATAGCACAGTAGCTGGAGGTCTAAGAAGGCCAAGTGGCCAGTTTTGTCATGCACCGGCGATCTAAACAGTGCTCCGAGTGCCTCGGGATGGTTATGGGCCGACTGTAAACGGTGTCTGGATGGTGTCAGAGAGGTTACTCCTGGCTGCAGCTAATGCAAAGTGTTGACTGCAATAAACTTGAGGTAGTTAACCGCCATAATGCTCAGCGTGACCTTTTACCGGGCAGCGGAGCCCGAGGGCTGGGTCCGGTCCTCCAGCTGGGAGACGGCGCTCCACAGCTAACGACGGGGATGCAATGACTCACAAAGGCCCTCAGATTTGTGGCATAATTGGCAAATAGGCCTCGTGAGTAAGAGGACGCCGGAACGAGGAAGGGCGGAGGCAAAGTAGCGTGAGAAAGAGCGAGGAGACGGAGGGAGGATGAATGCAGAGTGAAATAAGGAAAAATGTGAGAGGAAAAGGAAACACTTGAGAGAGCATGTGATCGCTCCGGGTGAGGTTATGGGCTGTTTTTAATGTTATTTTGTTTGTACTGTCCGTCTTCATTCGGGTGGGGGCAGCGGGGTGGCCTGTGAGTCTGTCAGAGTGATTCCTAATTCACACATTAAGCGTAGGGGGTGGTTAGAGTCAGAGGGTCTACACAGCACAGCCCTGTGAGCAGGGGTCCTCGGAAACCCTCCGGGGTGGCAGTAATTATCACCGCATGTGTAATCACAAGTCACACAGCATTTCTCACACAATACGTCACCTTTCATCGCCTGGATTCCTCTTTTGTCATTCCGCCCGAGGAGCAGGATCGACAATTACGGGGTGAATTAAGAAACAGACATGACTGACTGGATCAATTGTTGTGGGAGTGGTAAAGGGCAGGTTTTCCATTCTTGGGGTCTGTCTTAAGAACGTCTTGTCTGTTTAGCTGGAGCTCCGTGGAAAGGTCGCACTGCAGTGGTCTCTGTCATAGCAAGACTGCACACCTGACACACACACACACACACAGGGCTTTCCTACTGAAGTATTATCTCCCAGCATGCACAAGTAGAGCATCTGTAGGAACACTAATCCGACACAAAAGCCTCATTACTCTTGATACACATTGCTGGGATGTGGGGGGTGCAACAGAAAACAACTGTTCGGATCGTATCATTGTTTTAAGTCGCAGATCGAAGCAGGAGATAGAAAAGTGGAGCAAATATATCTTTGTGAGATGCCCCAATCAGGGTTTTTATTGCTGCCAATTCCAAATATGTTGTCATATCATAAACATGCTTATCTAGTAAAGATTTACTTATATAAAAGCCTGAATCTTGAATGTCAAAAAATGATCCGTTCATTCAAAGCCGTCCCGTCTGCATCAGCATGCCCTAAATGTGAACCTAAGCTCTCCGTAGTAAACAGGCCTATCTGATTATGCACGGGGAACAATTATCCAACTCCGTTCTTCTTCAGTGGGCCAAAGCCACTTGCTGCCTGGGCCTCTCGCTCTCTTCCTAGGCGGATGTAATATTAATGAACAGATCTCAGCCAGGATGCTTGTTAGGCTTCAAGATAATCCTATTTCTCGCTGCCTGCACTGTTCACCTCAGACTCGGCCTCCATCAGTTTATTTACTAACTGAGAAGAAGGGACAGCAGCTTCAGGGATCCTCCTCGACCCGACAAAGGAAAGTCGTGTAGCCTTGGAGTCCGAGGTGGCTGGTCGGTCAGATGGAAGAGATGAAGACAGGGATGCAGATGGATGTGCCCTTTACTTCCTGACTCATGTCGGCATGAATGTTATATTTCAGGTCTTGTCACTGGTACAGAGGTAAGGAAAGAAATCACTTTACCTTAAAAACTGATTAATTGACTTGTAGTGTTTCCCTTAAATTAATGTGTTTTGTATATTGGATTTAACTTCTCACACACCCCACAGCTGAATATAATGACCTTATGAAAACCTAATATGTAGAAAAGTAATGAAGTAATAACCGCTCTCTCACACAGTGGGCTTGTACCTTTGCTGAAGGTGACAACATACATATAAATGACCATAAAGCATTGAAATATGGCCCGAGGGTCTCCATTAACCACATCAGGGTTTAAGTAGAGTTACCCTTTTCAAAAATGGCATGTCTGCATTTTTTAAGACGAGTGATGCGAGACTCTGTCGCTCCGCTTTCAAGAACACCGACAGTGTTGTTTGTTCCAAGAAGACTTTGATTGTCTTCCTCATTAGCGGCCTTTCATCTGTGCCAGATCACAGAAGATTTCCTGTTTCTGTTTAATTTATGCAAAAAGAAAGCACCATCTCAATTGGAATACACAAATCTAATTAAAATCAACGCAGTTGCATGAGCTACCGTGTCATCCGCGTACATGTATCACAGAGAACATCATTCATCATTAATTAGTTGAAAAAAGAAGTCTGTTTTCTGAGTATCGATGGCCACATTGTTGCTCATATTTTACAGCCACAACAATCTCAGCTGCTGTGAGCTGTTAGTCGTTGTATGAACACTTGTCAATCAACTTTTTAAGGGATAAGGTTTGATTCTTTTTGTTGTTGTTTACTTTTGTGGATCATGCAATCCACTGGACATCCACTGGGATACTCAGAGTGGATACTACAGTTTTGCTTGTGCAGAGGAAGCAGGTTTCTTTGTTTTGCTTAAGGGCACTTTGACACCAGCACACTGCCCTGCACCATGGTTGTGATTTCTTTATACGATACAATATCAACTGGCCTGTTGCTCAGTGGCAGAGCGGAAGAAACTGATTAAACTAATTTAGCTCATATTAATACTGACACTGTGATGCAATACAAATGTTTGTCTCTCAACAAAATGTACGGTGAAGCGATTCCGGCGTGTTTTAGCTCCATTTTAAGAGTTTCAACGATTTTCAGGATAATATTGCGAATAGCAATTGTTTAGGCCAATATAATCGTCACATGACATTTTCACATGGTGCCATGCCTACTCCACATGCTCAGGTTTCTGCACTGCTCCGACTCACAGCTCAGTGCTTCTCTGCCTTCTGAACCCAGGTTTCTAATCAGAGAATTAGCTTCAGCTTCCCCTGCCAAAATCCACACGGTAATCCATCTCACTTTGTCCACACTGTGGCTCATGACCCACTAAAGCATTTGTCAGTATGCTTGAAAGAGAGCGGGGGATAGAGAGAGACAATAAGAGATCCTGGCCGGGGAAATGTGCTTTCCTGGTTTCCTGGGTGGTTTTATTAAAGCCTATTAGTTGCACAATGACACTCTTTAAATTTCTCCCGTATTGTTTCCACAAAAAGAAACACGTTCTTATATCCGATACATTACGGCTCAGATAAATCCTCGGCTGTGCTGTACCGTCGATGTTATTGTACGACTGTGAGCCTGCACACTGCTCTTGTGCCTGCTGTTATGGATGCCTTTGTCGAGTGCTGGGTCAGGCCAACTGTGCATTCCATGTCCGGCGCGGTCTCTCAGAGCGTGATTAATGAGGGAGGAGACGGACAACCAGGGTGCATTCTAATCACCATCAAGGACAAGGAGAGATATGGAAAGGAGGGGAGAAAGGGAATAAGAGAGCAAGGAGACAGATCATGTATTGATACAGTTTGTGTGGAGCGTCGAGGTTGAAATCCTTCTCTGAGAGGCACAAACCTGAATTCTCGAGCATTTCCCATCTGCAAGCACACATAGAACCCCCACATACGAGCACACACGCATGCTCAGACACACTGAATACACTCATAGCCTCAGCAGCAAACACAGGGACATGAAAGACACAGAGGAGGCCTTATGGGGTTAGCTTTGGCAAGGCTCAGTCCGATGGATCAGGGAGAATTGGCCCATCCAGTTGCATACTGCAATACCCATAAGGCCTATCACTCATGATGTTCATGCCTCTAAACCTGGCTCTCTAAATAAAGTTACTGAGCTGTGCAGTTATTGTAGACATAGTTGGAATTATCTATGCAAATTTCAAAGCGAACGCGAGCCTGTGAATACTAATGGTGAATGAGAGAGAGAGAATTACAGCAGCCAGGTGGAGAAAATGCAAGAGGATTGGTTTGGATAGACATTAAAGAAAAAAAATCCCCCTCGGGTATTCACTTATAACGTTAAGCCTCTGATATTCATAGCACCATTGAAGGAGTTGCAAGTATTTTGTGAGAAAGTGTTGCAATTTACTTAAAAGGTACCTTCATTTTTTTTTTCAACTTTTATCCTTTTTTCTCGTGTTTAAGTGACTTATGGAGACAACAAATCCTCTGCACTTTTAATTCTTGCAGGCCGACAACAAACTCTCACTCAGAGCAATAGTCGGACGTTTTGGGGAACATTTCTTGCTGAAAAGAGCAGATTGATATTGTATTGTCTATCAAAGTCTTGTGGAACAATCTGTTTGACTGTATTTGATCAATTATGAGGCATTTCAGATCACACCACTGTCAACGTTTTTTCCCGCCACATATGTCGTACAATTGTCAACTTCCAAATGGAACAACCCAATATCGCACAGTACAAAAGGAATTTAAGAGAATAAGAAACATTTACGCCATCAAAGTCCATTATAGGAGTGACTAGGAATATTCCCAAATTACATCGCAGCAACTGTATTTGGCCACTTATCAACAAGAATACAACATATGCCATATTTTGTAAGAGCACAAACACTACCTTTACATACTACACACCTGTCTCTGCTCAATGCTCCCCTTCTTCCCAATATACCTCCGTGTCTGTGTTCTGTGCTCCTTGCTATGCATCATGTTTGCCCAAAACGACGATTGATGGCAGTGCCACTGCTTTTGTAATCCGCTTAGGATGGATTTTGCATCTAAATCACTTTATTATTTATGTGCCTAACTCATGCCAATGCCCTTTGGAGGCGGAATGATTGGTGATCCATCACACATTATCCTTCACTGTGGACATTAATATTGTAATGGGATGGACCTTCAGCATAACACTTCCAGGTGGAAGGGAAAGCCGATCTTTTGGGGGTCAGGCTGCTCAGAGTCAACAGAGGGAAGATTATCTGGTGTGCTTGCTTTCAGACAGACTCTCCAGAGATGTTGTTACTTGGCCCTCGCTCTGCTATTAACCTCTCCTCCCTTCTCCACAGAAGCTTGTATCTTCATACATGGCCATGTCTTACAAAATTGTCACTCTTTCATTGTCCTTTTCCATCAGGGCTTCAATCGCCACCTGCCAATCACACGCTTCTGCTGCCTACAGGCAGACACAGACGAGCACACGGTGCCACTAACACCTCTGTAGATGAGAAAAACAAGAAAAGAGAGATCTTCATCTCGCCACATAGAGGGCAAGAGTGATATGCATGGCAAAGTATTTGATGCAAACAATGCTACAATTCTACCTCTTTCTAGAATCTGAGACAACTTTCAAACGCCTGAGTTAGATTTTATTTAGCTGCAAAGCATATGTGTCATGTACTGTGTTGTATACATGTAGATCTGGAGACTTAGCAGTGCAGTGGTCAGGTTTGGTCATGCTGAGACAGCTCAGGGCAAAAACAATCTGTCACTCTTTGACTCTGCGGCGGCCCACTGAGCCCACCGGAGAGCAGGGCCATGGAGATACAGCAGACAGATCTCAGTGGGTGAAGGAGGAAAACTGCTCGGATGCATTTGAGTTTCATGGATGCCAGCAATCATCATGTCACCGTGTTCCTCGGTCAGCTTTTAGCCGGAGGGAAGAGAACACACAACAACAACAACGCGTGAGAGGTAGAGATGTTTGTAGCGGGTGGGGAGGGAGGTCGTCCACTGATCGGAAGACCGGCGGTTCAATCCCCGGCTCCTCCAGTCAGCTTGTGGAAGTGTCGTTGGGCAAGATACTACACCCCAAATTGCACCCAAAGGCTGTGCCATCTGTATGTGTGTGTGTGTGAACTAGCATTTAGATAAGATGCAGGTTGGGATCTCGTATGGCAGCCTCTGCCTTCAGTGTATTAATGTGCGTGTGTGAATGTTAACATGTAGGGTAAAGCGCTTCGAGTAGTTAAAAGACTAGAAAGGCCAGAGCAGCCGACCTCACATGGCTGTGATACTTATTGTGAGCTTCATCAACATGAGGTCTAATCAGTCAGAATAACTGAGAACACCTATGTGTGAACTAATATTGGATAATGGCGACAAATCCCCAGGAAAATCCCTGAAAACTAAATTAAAGACTAAAATGTATTGATTTCATAGCCAATAGCTCTGGAGAGAGGTTTCACATGTAATCTAATGTATCCTAATTTCGGAATCGTGGCGCAGCGGAGGCAGTGGTCAGTGTATTTCTGCTGCATTGCTGCTTGCTTGCATATTCTGTATAACATTGTTGAACCTCCTCTTTACATTGCGCTACATGTAGTTAAACTTGTGAATTTTTCCTGCTCAATCCGCTCCTCCATAGAAGTTACATTTTTCCATTTCTTAGCGGTTTGTTAGCGGTTAAATGTTGGCGGAAGTGCTCCCCTAGTGACCCTGTTAATAAGCAACCATGACAACACATTAGTCCTTCTCCTCAAATGGAGAGTGACACTGAGTGCAAAGGAATTAGTCGTCAAAGCGGTGCAACAATCAGATTGCTTGATTTCAGCTACCCGTTTTCCAAAGATTTGTCTACTTAATCTTATTAATTGCGACAGCGTCTGGCTTTGAGTGTTTCAGCACCATGCAGGAAGATGGAGGTGTTCATGTGGAGTGCTTTTAGAGGAATTTCTTCTTGCTCGTAACTCTGACTTGCGTAGAGACACTGCCATCCAGAATAGCACAGCTATTTAGTAATGATTGCTGTGCTCACAATCCTCGATGTGAACCGCTATCCATAGATAGGGTAATGGAGCATCCACTTTTTTTCACTGAGCGGAGGGGGGAGGAAGATGCTGCCAGCTGTGCTATAATAGAATTTTTGCATTTGTTCATCAGCTGTTTTTCATCCATACTCTGTGACAGTCTTATCTTCTGTGGCGGCGGCAGGCTATGACCCTTGACGCTTGTGTCATTGAGTGCAGAGATTAGTCATCACTGGTGCGTCGCAGCATCTGAGGTGGATCTGTGCAGTCGTACCATGATGTGATTATTCCACTGACCTCTTCTGCCCACTGCCAGCAGAAAACCAAGCTTTTCAAAATGCACCTCTGCCTCCACAACAACATGCTCTGCTTCTCTTTATGTGGTTCTCTGGGTGACCTCAGCAGCCAATGGTGGTTGTAACGCACACCTAACAGATCTGACTGCAGTTCCTCCACTAACAATATTTACTGACCTACAGATGTGATCTCTGAGTTTGATCTTGCTGGCAACAACCCTTCAATGAAACAGGAAGACAGATCCTTTGCGGAGGTCATCCCTCCACTACAAATCATTATGTGGCTGAGTCATCCCTTCGCCACGCTAATATAAAAAGCATCAGCTCGAGAGGTTGAAACCGAGGGTGTCCTTAATTGTCAATTAAGGATGTATCTCGCAGTCATACTCTTGCCGCATGACTTGTAGATCGAGTGATAACAACGATGGCATGGGTTGCATTGCTGCGAGGTCAGTTGGAACGACGATGCTTTCGATTATGTCTGCTTACTCAACCAAAAGCGAGCAATCACCCGTGAAGGGAGTCAAATAATTTGCAGAAAAGTAAGAAATAACTCAGTGACACCGTCAATGTGGATACGGTATAGTGCTCAGTGATGGTTTCGGCTCTGATTGGCGATGGTCCTGGTTGTGAGTTAGTTTAAATGACTGATGCGTTTTTTTGCTAATCACAACATTCATAGTGCCAAATATGAAACTAATGAAAGAAGCAAAAACACGTTAACCGCCATTTATCAGGCAAACAGAGCTCTTTGTTTCTTGCTGTTGTCTTTTCCATCCTTCATCCATTGTTGCAGTGATATCAGATCAAAAAAATCACGTCTTAGCATCGCATTTGTTGGGGGTGGAAAGGTTAGATTTCATACCTGTCCAAACAGGCAGGCCTTCATAAAACAGCCATCATCTTTACAATAGGACAGCAAAGGATAGGTCTCTCAGCAGCCAGATGGATTTTCGAAGAGAGTCGAGTTGGCTTATTGTTTTGATGTTTAGGTTGATAAATGTAGTCTAGAAAGAAAAGGTAGACCGATAACCTGTCCTGTTGATGCAGAGGAGACACAATAACCTCTAAATACAATGACTTTTTTATGACTTTTATCGACATTCTATACTATGACTTCCTTGTCTTCCTCTGCAGTATGGACCAGGTGATGATTGCAACTCTCCCACTGAAAACCAGTCCCCATCCGGTCCGGGAACTCCCATCGTGGCCTCAGACCGGTCACCAAGTTCCGAGCTAAGAAGACTTGAAACTAGAAAATGCATTTCCTGCAGAAAATGCATTGGAAACAGCAGCAGCAGTAATCCCAGAATTCCATTTGGAGTGTGGGAAGAGACTCAGCGGTGATTTATCTGTGTATCTGTGCAAACTCCTGCAGAAGAACAAAAATCCACCAACTAGAAGTAAACGTGGAGGTAAATGGACTGTGTGGGATTGATACAACTTTACCATGGACTCAAAACATAGGACAAACGCAAGCTAAGACGCAGCTAACTAGCCTACCAAGAAACAGGAGGAGAGAGCAGATAATGAATCTTCAAATGGTAGTCCCCCCTGGAACTCTCTCGGTGCAAAGCCGAAGAGGAATTCATACCTTCAGGAAGTGGAAGGACGACTAACGGGCAAAGCCCAGCGCCCTGAGACTTTCAGGGAAAGCTAATGACTGGGCCTGAGACTCTGATTGTTGGTGACTATGCTGTAAAAGATGTCAGAACGATGTGCAGCAAGAATGCCAAAATACTCTGCTTTCCGAAAGATATGGTCTCTAACATGAGAGACGAAATCCTGCACATCGTGGATGACCATCCCACAGTGAAAAACATAATCTCGCATACAGGAAGCTGTGATATTGTGAAACAACAGTCCGAAGTTCTGAAGCGAGACTTTATTGATATATTACACACAGTCAGCTCTATCAAGGCTGAGGTGTTTATCAGTGGCCCTCTTCCACCAGGAGATGAAGGATTCAGGAGGCTGTTTGCACTGAACAAATGGCTGTCAGCTGCATGTACTGACCATTCAGTACATTTTACCAACAATTTCTACCTTTTCTGGGAGCGCAGACATCTTTTTAAGGCACATGGAGTTTGCCTGAACAAGTCAGGGGTAAAGCTGTTTACCTCTAACCTATTTTTCTTCCTGCGTCATCCGTCTGTTCCTACTGCCAAGGACAAGACACAAGAGGAGTCTAAACAAGAGATAACCACACAGCATCGCCATGGAGACCTTACGGGAAGGATGCCCCAGCCTAAGAGGAGGAGTCTCCAACCTCACCATCAGGGACCGCCTCTGATCACCCACTTTATCCCCCCCCCCTCCGAGAGGAGGAGTCTTTACCTCCCTCACCAGCACCTACCAGACTCCATCCAGGTCCCCCTCCTCTCTACTCACACTCTTCCCATCCTCCCCCCACCTGGAGTTCACTGACCACTGAGCTGGTCATTGCTAGAACCAAACTCACTTCCCGCCACACTCCCATTTTCTCTCCTATAATCCCTCCTCAACATCCAGCCCCACCTCCGCCACTGGCTCCAAGTCCTCAGCCAGTTTTGACACAATCAGCGAAGTTAGATAGTTTATAGCATATGGTTACGCTTGGAAAGAAAAGCCAACATAGAAGTGGGAGAGAAGTTAATTTTGTTTGAATTTTTGCCGTCCAGTCTCATGGAATGTATATGGAGTTAAGAACAAGACCATTAATGCATAGAGAAAAATAAGTAGAATGTTGGACTGTGTGTAGTCAGTTTTACATTCATCAATCAACTATTATTAATTCATTAATTCCACAGGAAGTTAGTTCTCGAGGTAAAATCCAGACCCCCCAAAAAAATGGAAAGGAGGAGTTTCGCAACCACATTGGAGATCAATGACATTCCCAAAGGAATGAATGGACTTCAGTTGACTTGCATATGTACACAGAGCTATGTGGAAACGAGGGGTAACTCGTCATCCACGTCCCCGGTTGAAACACCAAACGTGCCACACCTCCACCCGAGGGTCCCCTTGTAGGTTCCGAATCTAAATTCCCGGGGGGACGTTTTTATCATCACTCTGCTGGGTGAGCTTGGTGTACCACTGTGTGGAGTTACAAAGTCACAGCCTAGATGCCAACTACCAACTCTGTTCATATTCCACATCCACATAATAATCCATTCCAGTTACTCTATACTTCCATCATGCTCTGCTCCCTTTGATCGTCTCCTGCTGATATTTTTAACTGGGTTACATACTGACAGCCAGTGATGCACTCTTTGCACTCTGAACCTCAGGTTCCCTAGTTGAAACACCAAACACGTTTCAAATACTTAAATCAAAAGGTCTGTTGCCTGCAGTCTTATCCAGTCATGGTTATTTTAAAATCATGTAAAGCAGTAGTGTCTAGGAATGAGCTGTATCTTCGCAATTTATCCCCAGGCTTCACAAAGATGGGTTAAACAAGATAATGCCCAAGACAATATTCTTCAAATACAAACCTAATACGGATTGAGCAAAACCAATGTGAATAAAAGACATTTCACAGCCAACTTCCACAAAAGCAACCCATTACAAAGCGTATGGACAATAGAAAAATCGAGACTTGCACAGAATGTTGCATCCCTTGCCACTTAACAACTGCTGCTCTAAGATGTGTGTCTCAAGAACTTTGACATACTTTTTGCAAGCTGCTGCCTGGTAAATGTTAAAAATCAAAACTGTGCTTACATTCACTAGTGGATCATTTAACGGATTCAGCAGGGATTTTCTCCAGAACAGTGTGACAGCAAACACAGACACTTCATCATTTAGGAGCCCAGGGAGACTCTAAACTAAAAGTCTGAGAGATGCCCCAGGCATTTTGTGTTCCCAAGAGATACAATCCATTCCTCTAGCAAAGAACAGGCTTTAACGAAACATTCTGTAATTCAAGGGGAAAGTTTTTCGTGAAGTGACGTAGAGACTGTATCTTGCTGGCCCTTCATGAGTTCATCTGCAATGCAAGTAAATGCTGAAAACTCTCACTAAAGAGTGAAAAAGAGAAAAGACTCACCAAGAGGCTGTCCAGCGATGATACGGGCATATTCTCCTGCCACAGCTGCTCGGGCGTTCCTCTCTTGCAAATACTGTACGAAGGCGTAACCTTTGTGCACAGAGCAACCCACTATCTTGCCGTACTTGGCGAAGATGACCTCTATGTCGGTCTTCTTGACGATGGTTGTGTTGAGGTTGCCGATAAAGACTCTGGAGTTTAGGGAGCGCGGGTCATTCTTGTTGGTCACGTTGCTGGTCTGGAGTTTACCAGTCATTCTCCTCCAGTTGCCCTCCTGGGACACAGACAGAGGGGGGGGAGGGGAGGACATAGCTTTAGAGGTTTGGGGCAGGCTAACTCCAGCTAATACTGCTAAACACTATAAAACCCCTTGGTTTATTATCATTCAATAAGACATTATGAAATAAATAATTATATTGTAAGTAATATGAATAAACTACTAAATTGTTAAATTATTTAAGGAACCCTAAAATGTGTAATTTTATCACTCTCATTTTCATGCCCCCAGCCTCCCACTAGGCCCACTAACCAACCACCTTACCAGCTCACTAGCTAACTCCTGCTGGTTCGAGAAAACACAGAGAAACAGTGTATATTTTTGCTCATCCTAGTTGTGTGCCTTTGATAAACACCTTTCAAATCACAACATTACCAAGAATTAACTACCTAACTGCTGCTATTAACATCGGCTCTTTACTTTGGCTAGTTAGCCGGGGAGGTACTGTAGGTAGCTTGTTCAGAAAGCAACATCTACGACTTTACCACATTTAGCATGTTAGCTCCGGTTAACTACTGCGCCAACGATGTCAAAGTGCTGAGCCAACTAGCTTCTGCTGTAAATAAACACTAGACACATACAAAATGTTTTAATTAACTTTACAAGGCTTCTCAAGAATTTATTGGCTTATTTATAGGTTTCATTTTAGTCTATCCATTCAGATTATTATTTACTTCACAATGTCTTATTTTTGTATTTAATACTGAACACATTGGGGCTTCATAAAACACAAGGTCAGTACATAAATTAGTTGGAATCTAAATCTAATTATTTTAAACAGACACTTTTTTTGTTGTTGATGAAGGCTTTTATTAATGAAGGGTTACCTTATCTCATTTATGAACAAGGTCATCGGCCAGTCAGCTGCTTACCTAAGCGACATTTTGTTCATGGTTGAAATGCTACCCCTGGATGGCTGAGTGGGAGAACTAGAATGAACAACAATATGTGAATGCCACAGCAGCTTCCTCTCCTTTGTGACAAACCAAATACAGTAGCTGTCAGTGGGAAAGCTTTGCTATCTCAATACCCATATTATTGCATCCCTAATGCTTTGTGTGCCGTTTCACTGATCACAGAATGCGGAGGCTGTAATTCATGTTACAGTTTTATTCAGACTTTTTTTGTGCTGTCAAGTTATTGACGCACATTACCCTCGGCTTTTGTAGGCCTCCATTACAATTATTCCGAAGTGACCTTTTTCTTCACCTGAATGTTATTTTTTATGAAAGATGATTGGCTGCAGAAACCGGGAAATTATAACTCCCAAGGATAGGATGCACTGTTGAACAATATATATATATATATATATATATTCTGTATTTAATGCCAGCATAAAGAAGATGGATATGTAAATAGATCCTACATATTTCCTATTGATTTTCTTTTTTTATGCACACATGATTTACTCTTTATAGCAGTAGAAATCCAGGGTTTCACAACAGTTTATATTACCAAATGGATTACACTTTGTGCATTGAATGATGTGAAATATTATGAAGAAAACACTGAATATTCAATATTTGCCTCCTCCGAGTCTCTGTCCCTGACACACCGTGATAACAACTATTCAGCTTTGAGAGGAAGAACCTGAATAATGGATCCAATCCTCAGTAAATGGGATTAGTTACCAAGGTAACACTGATGTTGTTGGAATATTGCACTGCACACGTTTTGTCACAGGCAGTCTTTTCTTTTCCATTGCAAGAGGCTGTAGAACTTTAGAGCTGAGCCTCTCTGCCTTGACACTGTGTGGCCTCTTATCTTCGCGATTACACAATGTAGTTTTATTGTGAAGTGCTACACTATAATTGGTTTATTCAGCTAATTATAGCAGGGATTATGTTGAAAATTATGCGATTCTCAAACTGCAGTGATGGCTACATTCCACCGCAAGGTCGCTCTCTTTGTACCGACAGTAGATGATGAGGAAACTGACCAGTCATCCAGGAAGTGCGAGAGAAGCCATGTGAATCTCAGAGAGATATTTTTCTGTCAGGAATCTATTACACCTGAGACTAAGATCACGCTAGACATTCGGCTGCCCATTCATGGATAAACACATCATTATTTCACTTGGCTGCACATGCTTTTAGCATTAAATCACATACAGTATATGTTTCTACGCCTGACTAACCCGCACCCACTGTGTGTGACACTCCGCTGTTTACAGTGCTGCATTGGCGTGTGTTTGTTTCGGCACATGGGTGTGTGTGGGAATAAAACTGCTGCTCGCCATCTCTCAAGTGGCCTTGACATTTATCAGCGGCGAACACTGGAAATTAATCTGGAGCCGGCACACACACACATACATGTGCTAACTTAAATGAGCTCCACAATGGCCACCTAACGGTAGTTTAAGCCCACAGTCTGACACCCATCCCATATTGGTGTCCGTGGACAGGTCAGGGAACATGACAAATCAGTGGAGAAGCGTTAGATTGCCTCTCTCCTCAGATAAATCAGGAGTAGGTAGCGGTCACAGAGCCCTTTTACCACTCCTTACTGTTATATTTCATGTTGTCTTCTCTGTTGTTTTCTTTAGAGCAGGACACTAATTTATTCCATCAGTGGTTTTCCTGCTGACCTTGCCGTTTAGTTTATTTACAACCTCCATTAAGCTTCTCATCCTATGAGGTGATAGCGTCATGAGAAGAAACATGGGGAAGCTACACAGGAAGTGAGAGAGCGAGAGGAGTGTAATTGGCAAAATAATTGTTCCGAAGACTTAAAGTTTGTTTTAAAAAAAAAGTACAAAGAAGAGCTCGGAAATGCCGTCTACAAATGGCTTTTAGAGGAAAATTGATGACCTGGTGTTCAAAGCCCCGCTCTTTAAAAATGATTACAGCTTCTACAGCACTGCCTTTTTGTCAGTAAAGAGCAGGAGACAGTTAAGTCTTCATTTTCACTTTCATGCCAATGTAGTCCTGTCACAATAGGTGTCACATTTTTCAAAAGGTGGACGTTTTCTTTTGGAAAGAAACACTTTGCTCTTGGTGCATTACAGAGAACCCTGACATGCCTCGGCTTTAATTCGGTATGAATATTGAAAAAACGCGTAGTATTCGGAGCAGAAAAAGCACCAAGGTCAGGGTGTTGACAGCACTGCTGTGTTGGGAAAGTGGTTGGATGAAAGACAGGCTTTAGTAGAGAAGAAGCCATGTTCTGGATTTGTATTTTACTCGGTAACGCAGTGCGCCTTGGTAGACAGGCTCTTAAAAGGTTGTTGTTTGGTTCCGGCCACCTGCCTGTTTTATAGACATTTTTTTTCACGGAGGGAGGGATCTCATTGAATTGATTCCTTCTGTAATTTCCCACCACTCCACCACTGTACATTTCTCTTCGCCATGCCTCAGCCACTCTGCTCTGATTGTTGCCAAGGCAGCTCGACGGACTGAGGAGAGGCTGGAGAAGCTGCTCAGTGAGACAGAACAGAGAAAGGTATAGCCTGATACACCTTTTCCAACGGTGCTGCTGCCATGTACTGCAGAGGTGGAATAATTGCTTTATGGACTCCTTCCATTTATATCTTGTCTCAAAACATGTCTCTCTGCCGGTGAAAGCAATGGCAACAACCGAGAAAATAAATTCCCTCAATTTGTAAATCAATGCTGCTATTTGTATTGTAGGCTGCAGAGCATTTCTGTGCTGCAACCAGCCATAAATTTGTGCACTATTTTTGTGAAAGAGGGCGAAGCTGTTCTGCCCCCAAAGACAAACTGCAGTCACAGCTTTTTGTCTGATTTGAAGGGCAAATAAATTTGATTTAATATGAAGCCGATAGTGGACAATTAACTGCCATAGCCACGATTCTACCTGCACCTTGAAAAATGAGTTTGGTCTTCAAGATAAATCTAATTTTCCTCCACATTTTCAATCTGCTGGCCTTTGGCTTTATGAGTCAAAGTATAAAGTGTTGGACTGGAATTCAACTCAGTAAGTAGACAGCTACAGCAAAGAGGGTCTATAAAAGGAAGCGAAACACCTGTAATTCTGCCTGCCAAGAGTGCTTGAAATGTAGCTATGTAACATGTTGGAGCATTTGAAAGCTAAAGAAACTACAGCGAAAGAGATCAAATAAGAGCTAAAAAGGAGAGTGAACATTGGACTGACATTAGCCAGGTGGTCAGAAACAACGGCAAACAAAATGCTAGCGTTTCTCCGTTTCTGCTAACCATGAAAGTAGGTCACCGTTTTCTAACACATATCAACTTTGTAACGTGATAATATGTCAGAGTTGTTTTTACAGCATGTCATATATTATACGGCAATGAAGTTATAAAATCATTTTTAAAGGCTAAGAGCTTGGTAGCATCAGTGCAAACTAGCACGAACACTTTTGCTGATGTCATGACACTGCCTGTCTAGTAGGCCTCAGTATGCATCATGGACACATTTTTAATGAGCAAGCTTCAATATTTTTGTAAACCGGTGGTAGCATATTCCAAAAGGTTAAAAATATTAATGTTTGATGTCTTCTTGTTCTCACGAATCACAAGCTTTAGTCAGTCACTTTTCCTCTAGCTTGCATTTAATGGTGCTGTACTTTGATAAAGGGCCAGTATGTAGATTAAGTGACATCTAGTAGTGTGGTTGCATATTGCAACCAACTGAATACCCCTTTATGACTCATGTTGATGTGATTATACACTTAGGAAAACATCGTTTTCATGAAATGAAAATTATATTCAATTTCTGCTAATATACTTCTGCACAATGGGTCTTTAATTGAGCGTTCGTTAAGGGAATAAGAATTGAGGGATGTGTTCTCCTTGTTTCTTAGGCAATACTGATAGTGACACTACCTTTTAATAACTTAATATACTACATTTATGAACAGAAAAGGTGTTTTTCATATTCTTGAGAATACTCTTTAACTTGAGTGGTTTAATGTGCACTTATGGTCTAGAGAGAGACTATACCGTATGTACCTTATACATTTTATCAGCCTCCTCTTACACCTGCAGCAAACCTCATTTCACTACAAATAGTGACTATACACTTTGCAGCCCCAACCTCTTTTTTTTCTTCTTTCCAAACTCTGTTTCAGAAAATAAATTAACTATCAGAAAGCCCAGAGCAAAGAGACAATTAGCTACGATGCAAATGGAGCCAGTTGGCTCTCATTCACCTGCAGTGGGGAAATGGGTAAAATGAGGTGGGAGGAAACCCGTGTGCGCGGGGCACGGCAGACATGGGATGATACACGAGGGGAATTTGTTTTTTGTCCAGGGGGAGTCGGCTGTTTGTGACGGACAGGGGAACACTTCAAGTGCAATGACAAGATTTCATTTCTTCCAATGGCAGTATACAGCTGCGCAGAGTTGAAACTAATCCGGTCAAACACAGCGAGCTGTTGGGCGCAGAATAGATCAATCGCTCTTAATCCAATTTGATGGGTTAGTATGGCAGCGGGGTGTTTTATGACACATTGTTTTTAAAGTTTCCTCTCCGCTGTAGAACGTAACTCCGCGGGATATTTTAAAGGCTTTCTCTACTCTGTGCAGTGAAATATCCCCATCTTCACAAAATGAGCAATCAGACAAATAGCATCTGTTTTTGATTCATCAAACATAATCAGGGTGTTTATGAGCACGTCGGTCTTATTACCACACTAAAGCAGTGGTGGAGGACCATTGCAATCCTTCGATTTAGTACAAGACACAACAAATGAAACACACTCGAGGTCAGGTGGCACTGTGTTTAACCATTCTACATACGGTTGGCTACGATAGCGATGCCTCATGTTGAATGCAACTGATTATCTCTGAGATCTATGTGGTGGGGTGTAAATGAAGGATCACAAAATAGAAATGGGAAAGTCCCGGCGCAAAGTGAAGCACACTCTCCTGGGAATGAACAGAAAATTAACCTTAAAAACTAACTCCATTTCCTCTCAAACTCAATTTTCTTCAACTTTCATGCCTATTGCATTCACTTTAACGCTCCATTTTTAAAACTAATACTTGGCTTTACGGCAGTTAATTCTTTCATGAGGAGCTGCAGACTGATATATGATTATGTTCATCTACTGTATCACTATTATATACACACTGATACCAGCAGTATCATAAGACTATAACTATGACTGCAGTAAATGTAACTGTAAGACACTTGCAAACATGTATGCCGTTTTGGCAAAATTATGTTAGACAAATGTAATATTCAGTGTGTATAAAACTAGATACTGCAAACTGACTGTATACCAGCTAGACTGCTCTGTGTTCGTCCGTTGATAACCTGGGATAAAAAAATTTTTTTACTGATAAGTTAATATCACTAACTACACTAACTTTGTCCGTCTACTGCCAAAACCAAAACCGTAAAGTGGCAAACTATAGAGTCGGGTGATTATTGTCTTTGGGCTTATTACTACGGGAGACCTCTTCCTCCACATACAAGTAGTCATGTGATCTGGTGTTAATATGAAAATGTTGCATACAGTAGAAACACCACACAAGCATTTCATTAAATGTCAACAGGACAAAACAATTGGACATATGGGACACTGCTGTCCTGACTTTTGCCACTTGATTACTCCGACTATTCTGCAAATGGATATCGTATCTGCTGCAATTACATTATAACTAATAACGACCCTAACCCTAACCCTAATAAACGACAAATGTAAAATGGCCTAACTGACACCAATGTGTTAAAATGTGCTAAAACGTAGTAGAGGTATGCTTTGATTTGGTTGGGTCTAATGTACTTGTACGTTGACCGTTCTGCTCTCCTCATTAAATCTGGATGTGTCATCATTAGCGCTCCAAGTTGCAGCTGCAGCTGGGACAAATTTTTAATGGGGGCAAATTAGCATTTATTAACATCTACTCTGCAGGAGAAGTAAAACAAAGCCCCAACTCTTCATTACGAGTATCAATCTACACTTTAAAGAGTGTGCTGAAATACACAAACTGCAGCCCTGGCTTCAGTTTCTAAAACTGTCATGTAGCCAAACAGCGTGTTTTGTCAGAGTAAGGGACATTGCATTTAATCTTGTTCTCTGCTCACACAATTAACAGTTTGCAGGAGGATATCTCTTATTTATGGGCGCCCCTGTGCGCCGGGCTGTGCTCAATAGGCTGTATTGTAAGAGCATGACAGGCAATTTTTTTGGCTTCAAAGGCTTGGCAACAGCTCAGTGGAATTTAAATGACCTTAAAATCCACAGCTTTCGTTTATGGAGTTATTATGCAGGAGAGTGGGAATATTATCTGTACGGTGTCATCACAATAAGCACATTTTTCAAAGTCTGTGCACTTTGCTCCTATTGTGGACTATGCGTATGAATGGTGTGTGTTCTGTTTTTGATTCCATGAGGTTATAGGGACGATATATTTGGCATCGCCTCTTCTCTGGTGGTGTTGCACAGAGGGGCTGGTCGGCCATCTGTAGCCTTGCCATGACCTGTGTGTCAGCAGAGGCCTCGCCCAGCAGCAGCTGCCCTTGCCTGTAGCACCCGCCTGTCGTTTTGAAACCGTTTCACGAGAAGACGCTTGCCCATCTCCCTCCTCGGGTTTGTGTACATAGTATATCCGCTGGTGGTGAAGTGCAGCTGCCCCGATCACGTGCTCACACCTCTAGCAACACCATCAATCAAGCCACCGGAAATTCATTAATTTCATATTGTGGAAAACAGCCAGAGAGAGTCAGCCTACACATGCAGAGTTGGCCAAGAAGTTTTGGCTATGGCTGTTCTTTACGTGGCCACCAGGCTTCAATGAGCAGGTTTTTCCTGCTTTGCTGTTTCGAATGTCAGTTTCATTTCATAATCATTTTGCCTGCCAAGTGCAAAATGAATGCAGAGTTTATTCTAGTCATTCATTGCCAGGAATGAACATCTCAGAAGTATTGGTATTCAGGACTGTGGGTAAGTCATTTCACACAATTAAGACTTTTTCAATCCACTTGTTGGTCAAACAGGGCAACCTGAAATATGTAAATATAACATGGGAAAGTATCCACGTAGTTTTCTGCGAACTCCCAAAGAGGAAGATGCTTATCACAGAAAACAGCTTTGACAGTGGAGCGTGAAGGGACCTACGTATGCCGGAGACATCGGTTTGAAACACCCCTCAGATGGACTTTGATGATACAAATCTCCATCATGTTATGTTGATGCCTGTGACTGCGCCCTCCTCTTATTGCCAAACTAAATGTTCAAAAGGTAGCACAAACTTTGTGTAACGCATTGACAAGAAAAAAAACAAAAAACACATGCATTGCAAAACTTCAAAGAATCCCCAACACTTCAAAAGCTTCTTCATGGTTCGGTGACTAATCTTCAAAGTCATGCCAGGGATTGAGCCGATTGTACCTGCTATACACAGCGGCACTAACATCCTTGTCAGCGCCACTGAGGTGTGAGGTGTAGAGAAAGGGAGAGGAGATAAAACCGAAAGCTAATTGAGACAAAGTCTGTCCCTCGCCTGTGTGAAACACAAAGCCCCTGGCTGAAGACATTTGGTAATTACAACTGCCAGAGAACCAATCAGTCAAATGAGTACGGCATTAGAGGTTGCAGCCAAGCATTATAGTAAATTGGGGAATCAATGGTGATCCGGGAAGTTTATTCCAGTCAGTTTTCTGTAGATCTATCACAATAATCTCAAGATAAAAGTGTTATGCCTTGAGAGGAATACTTGCTACAAACGTAATAACTTCTCTTTCTGCAACTGTTCAGTCAATGGATGTATCCTTTGACCACGAGACGATGAAATAACTCGCCACTAAATTACTTTAGCAGTTATTGGGACTTTTAACGGCTGTGCGCTTTGTCCCAGCTTGAGTGGTACCGCAAATAAAATCTCCTCTGTGACTGTCTGTGTTTATAGTGAGTGGTAAATCAATGGTGAGTTACTGGTTGATGCAAATACTGTAAAGATGTACTCCTTTAAATTTCAGTTCTGGGCAATTTCACCAAGAAATAAGTAAAGACATTCTGTAACATTTATTGTGATGGATTTTGATAAACAGTTTTTCCAAATTCATTAATGTTAAGATATTCAAGCTCTTGAAGATGTAGTGTGTAGAATCTGGTGGAATCTCGCGGTGAGGTTGCAGAGTGCAACCAACTCAAACTTCACCCGTGTGCCAAGCGCGTGGGAGGAAATGGGAATGGTCCTCTCTGGAGACAGTGTTTTGTTTGTCCATCCAGGGCTACTGTAGAAACATATAGCGCTCTCCGTGAAGAGGTCCTGCTCCCTATGTAGACTCATTCCAAGGCATCAAAAACACAACGATTATTATTTTTAGTTGATTATACACTTAAGAAAACATACTTATTAATATACACCAACTTCATGTTACACACTGGCCCTTTAATTCACATAAAAAAAGTGTTTTTCAGCTGTAGAGAGAGGCAGATTTTCTGGGCAGGACTTCTATGAAAGACCTGCATCGCTCGTGAATTTTGTCCAATAGAAAATTTAAAATACAAGAAAAATGGTGAATGTGACAAAGTCCCTTGAACGACTAAATAACAGGTGGTGTTGTCTACATTGTGTGGATTGTGCGCATGATGCAACTTTTGTCTTCCAGTGCCTGCATGTAGTTTCCTGAATCCCATTCATTATCGACAGACTCCACTAGTCACAATATAAACCATTGTATGGAGATGTCATTACTCAATGCAAATACATTTAATGCTGATTATATATAAATACAATGTTTAGCATATATATATATATATACACACACACACACACACACATATATATACACATATATATACATACATATATATATACACATATATATATTACATATATATACACATATATATATACACACATATATATACATATACACATATATATATATATATATACATATATATATACATACATATATACATATATATATATATACATACATACATACATAATATACATACATACATATATACATACATACATATATACATACATACATATATATACATACATACATATACATACATATATATATATACATATATATACATATATATACATATATATACATACATATATAT
>NW_022280040.1:8180360-8236748 GCF_004355925.1 Anarrhichthys ocellatus | reverse complement strand
ATATATATATATATATATATATATACACACACAGTATATATAGTGTATCAAAAAGGGGCTTCATATAAAAGAAAATCTTTAGGGTTAGACATTATACAACAATATCATCAACGGTTTGTCTGATATCCAAAAAACTCATTCCTCATTGTTCGTGCGTTCTCCTACAAATGTCTAGCAACATGTGTCAATTTCAGCTCGTAACGTGTATACAGGCTTTTTAAAACTAACGTCAGGCTTCACAGGAAACAACTTGGTTAGGTTTAGCCAACAAATCTATAGTTGAGTTTAAGAAAAAATATCGTAGTTTGATTAAAAATTACTACGAAAGTTATGTGACAAATAAATCAATGTTTACGTTTGGTAAGACGGGACACGAACGGCGGACTCCCCTGTCCCCCATGTCTTCTCACCATCCACTGCGACCTCCTCGTTACGTGGACTTTTGCGCTCTTTGCACTTCCTGGTCTATGACTACGTGTTTTACCAGTTGATTTTGTAGGATATGTACAATTACAGTGCACTTTTCGTAGGTACGAACAGTGTAAGAACAGCATGCATACAATCATACCCGAGCACAATAAGTATGAGCCACTACATGTTGATAATAAGTCCAGAAGGTCAAACACAGTGCATTGTGTGCATGGTTGTGTAACTATTTAGTAAGAATAACGAATGCACTTGTTTTACCCTCTCTTTAGTTTTATAGATCTGAGAAATATACAGGTGTGTCCAAAATCAATCACTTTCTTGCAAGCAGAAAGGAATTCAAGACAAAAGCAGAGCTTGCTCGGTGTTCAATTCAATTGATTTCTCTCCATTTAAAATGTGTATATGAAAGCAGCCTCGTGTAGTGAAGGGCATGGTTTCCAAAAATCATAGGAGACTTAGCAGGCCCTGCATTTAAGGTTGTGAATCTCAATAACCCACGAGTCCCAGTGGAGCTGCAACACTTGCTACTTGAGAATATGACACTTCTCCCATTCTCACCAACGCATGGTGCGAATTTAAATCCAAAGCAAGTACTGGAATTGTCATGCAGAAGAACATAGAGATGGGAAGAAATACATAACGTTTGTTTTACAGAGGGAAATTGAATGTTCAACAGCTTTATTTAATTGCTTGGCTGCATGTGTGGTCTCCATTAAAAATGGCTCCCAACCTCTCCATCTGTCGACAGACACTTCATCACGCCCCCTCATTTCATTTCCCTTTAATTGCACAGTGTTTGTAGTTTAACAGGAAAGTGCAATTAAAACAATCTCAATATTTGCTGACAGCCACAGTCTTTAAAGTCTAAATAATTCAGAAACAAGAAGAACTACAGAGACAACAGGATACGCACGATGACGGGGCTGATACCTCACTTTCTCTCTGTGCCTGCAAACACGACTGAATTCTACCTTTTCTAAACTAGACAAACCACAGCTCACTTACTCGCAGCAGTAATTGCGAGGCACAGTTGCAGATTTTTAAAGCGTTTGGTAGCTGGAGCCCTTGGGAACCCTTAAGGGCCCCTGTGGGCAATGAAGCCGTCATCGTGCTTCATGAGGTGTAGCAGTATTTTTCTTTTTTCTTCTGCTTGCCCTGGCATATTTCCATTTATCAGGTCTACAGACGTGCAGAGTGAGAGCTGCAGAGTTCAGTAAAATGGATCAGAGTGTTAATGTTTGTCAAAAAAGAAGCAGACCTATTGAATGCCTGCACACAAACATGCGAACACACTCAAACGGGGACGCACTGGTGACACGAACACAAGCCGACGCACGGGCGCTCATGCAGATCACAGGCGCTTGTACAGAAACACCGCGGACATAAAAAGCGACGGAGAACCTCACACGGCGGACCGATCACAATCCTTGAAGTATAAGTTTTGGCAGTTTGACAGCGCGCGCTCTTTTGTGTAGCAGAAGAGTCTTATGGAGTCTGTCTGCTGCCCTCGACTCTTCCTCTCCTCTCGGAGTATTAAAACGCACGCACCATATGGCTTTATGCATAACAAGCTCGAGAAACTTCACTTGCATGAAACAAAACAAAACGCGATGTAAAAATAGACATTAGAAGAGTACCAGCTCGGTGGCGGGGTTCAGAAAGCGCCATTATCATATGCATTTGGTTCCTTTTCAAAATAAGACATCAATCATTTGGAGAAAAAAAACATGACACCTGCTCTCTTTGAATGATTTCTGTCACGAAAATGAGGCTCAGAGGTTACTAAAAGAGCTTTTAAATATATTTGACAATTTATTTTTATCTGAGCAAAGACTTTTAGAGTTAATAACAAAATATTAAAAAAGAGATTTCAAGCTTAAAATGACATGCAAGTCTTGAAGCCAGAACACAAGAGGACGTACTAGCTATGGATAAACGCTCACATCCACATGAGAGCAAACTCAAAACATTCAAATGGCAAAAGTTCTTTCGAGGGGAACGTTGCCTTGAGGGTGACGTGGGCATCTTTTAAGTGGTAAAACCATTGGGGCTGTTTTTCCAGACAACCGCCATCTATCGGCATCACAACTATTTCTCATTCCCAAAAATGAAATCCATCTCCATGTCCCACGCTCTGAATGAAGAGTACTTATGACTCTTCCCATAAATAATAAAACAAATCTTATCCATGAGGATTAGGGGCTCTATATCTGTCAAATACTAAAATAACTTGAGGTGAAGTGAACTGCTAACCCTTTGATCCTCCCCTCCCTGTCCCCCTCTCAAGCCTTATCACATCATCCATTTCCTCACTTGTTTGTTGCTGTGAGTGACACCTCATACTCAGCCTGATACAATATCTGTCAGATTGCATTATTAATGCTGATAGAGTGCCGGATGAATCGTCATGTGAATAAACCGCCGCGGTGGAGGCGGAGGAGGGGTGCAGAGAGGTCACACAGTGATCAAAGCAATGTGAGGAGAAAGATGAGAGACGGGGCATTTTTTTTGCCCTGCAACACCAACCCCAGGGTGTTTTAAATACATAGATAAACAGCTTTTTCATGGAAGAGTGAATCCTGTTAATTTGTTGTGCTGGTGAAGTAATAGCGAGTATTACACAATAATAAGCTTCCCTTGGGGATTCTCTCCTCTTTTTTTTCTCAGCGTTTAACAATTCTGTAATCACCGCAAACTGAATCACCTAAAATTCCCCGCTTATCACATGCTGCTATTTGCCTGCTTGCAAAGTTATGGATTAACTTTAATAAAAAAAACTATAAACAGTGTCATGTGATAATCAGTGCGCACTGATTCCCTGCTTTGCCTTGCAGAGTTGAAGAGGATTAAGTCTGGGTTCCCTTCATAGCTAACCCAATAATATGTATGACAGAGCTGCAGGCGGCTTAGTGTTTACTGCCTCACATCTCTGAGGAGCTCGGACGCACCGCATAGACATGCCGGATGTTTTTCTCTCCATCACCTTTGCTTCTTCTCACTCTTAATCACTACCGATACCTTTACTGCGTCCCTCCGTCAGCCTCTGCATCGGTGTAGCTATACCAACAGCTCCTATTTTCATTCGTCTCATATAGCGTGTAATCAAGATACAGTGCAGTGCCTTCGCTAACACACACATTGTGGTCCCGAGTGAAGAGTGTGTTCAGTGGGAAGAGTGCCGCATTACAAGCTCATTGTTGATGTCCTATCTCCAAAATGTCAACTTTTACATGAGCTAAGAAAAACAGCCATGTTTTCAGCATTTGACACTATTTTGCATTTTCTCAGCCAAAGTCCAGATATAAACTTTATATGGAAATGTTCCTGGAAACTCTTTGGCCCTCTCTATGTTCATGTCTATAAAGTAGTATAAATATATTCATAATCCATTACAATATGCTTATAGCACTGTATAATTAGTCATAAACACTAATTTATATTATTCATAATGCTTTATAACAAAAATTAGAACACATAATGGGGCATTTTATAATGACATAAGGTCAAGTATCATAATTGCTGGTCATTCACTGACATTTGTTGCTGGGATCATAGCGCATTATAATTGTTGTAATACCTTATATTCATTTTGTATTTATACATATTATAGTCACTGTTAAAATGCATTGTAATGTGATTATTCTCGGCAGATATAATATATTACAAGCTGGTTTAAAGTCACTATACGTGGTCATTGTTTGCTTTAAGTAAAGGGACACAGATCGTATTAAATCTACGCACAAATCATTATGAACACATGTGTTTATAATACATTAGACATGGGCATCATAGAAAGTGATACCAACATGGTTTTATTAGTTTGATACGTCATAACTTTTCCTAATTCTATGTGACATGATTATGAAATTATAACGTTTAAGGAAATTTGCAATACTCGGAGGTCTCAAGAGACACAGTTGTAAAGCATGTTATATGCAGTGTACTTCATATGTTCTATATCTGTACAGTAATCTGTGGTTTTTATGCAGCACTGGAAGGGAAACCCTTTTGTTTACATGTGGATCACAAATTTATCATTTCTCTTTTTACAAGGAATGTATTTTAGCTAGTAAGTTTTCATATTTCTAGTATTCTAAAAATGGTGATGATGATGTTTGGGTTACTTGTTTTCATAGGCTCCACAGAAGCAGTGTTATATACTATCAAACCACCAGCCCTATGAGCAGACAAATAAATATAATATAGGTCGTAAATAATGTTATAACACTGCAGCACATTTCCCCTTGCTCCCTGGCTTTGGTGAAGTGTTTGGTTGCTGTCTGTCTTCCAAGTTAGTCATCAGAAGTCCTTGGCTACATGACATACATTTCCAAGTCTATCACTCACGACAGCAACACGGCGGTTATTTCTAAAGACAGTGACGGCACACACAAACAGAAGCAGAGAGATTTTCCCTCTCCTTTGACAAAAATACGATGCGTATGAAGTGCTAAGAACAAAAAGGGGGAGAGAAGTGTGGACCACACTTTGTCAAATTCTGATGTATAACAAAAGCATACATCAAGTCTGACTGTCAAAAGTGACTGAGGAGATTTCATTCCTGCTTACCAGAGAGAGTGGCAACGTTTTGTGAGGACAACAGAAATGGAGACAATATGATTGGTTCCTGGGAAAATGCAGTTAAATACTTGAAGGCACATACTAAGATTGTCCAAAGCAAGTGAAAGATAGATAAAAAGGTGTATTTTGTTTTGACATCGCTAACAGTCATCAATTTTGGCATGGAAATCTGCAAAACTCTCAGCTAATATAATTTCTATCTATTCAAACGACTTTGTGTTTGGTATGAAACAACAGAATCCAACGAGTGAAGTGTTTTCACTGAGAATCCTGCTGAATCCATTCGGTGACGGTGCAGCTTGGTTATGAACATTTTAATGACAAATGCGACCAGCACTGGCTCCATTATTCAGTATGCGGAAGACATGTAATGACTTTCTCCTCCTTCTAATGACTCACCCGGGAGCTTATTGATGAAAGTGTATTTGTGTGTAATAGACAGGAGATGAAAGAGAATATGATGGAAACTGAAATTGAATGTCACTTTTGGAACAACATGAACATCATGACAGAAAAGTATTTTATTTTCAAATGAATAGTTTAGTTACCCCGCTTTGGTTGAGACATGTGTATGCCGGTGTAATTTTTCTCACACTGAAGAAATCTTGATATGGTGCCCACATCAACACCATTTACCAGCGATGATACTTAAGGCCTTAGCTTTCCGTTTGCTAAATACCTTCACAGTTAATAGCTTGAAAATTCACAATGACAATCATTCTGCAGCCAAATCACGTCAGTGAGAGGAAGATAAAGCAGTTGAATGTCCAGAAATGGTTTCCCCTTCAATCATCTCATTCCACACTGTCTGACAGTATCCTATATATTCTTTATCTGCTTGTTCCAGCTCTCCGTTGGAACTATGATATTTACACTGAGTGATGACTTTAAACCCAAGATGCAGTTGTTATGGTTGCACAGCTCCATCAAATGGTTTAGTGCATCATTTTTTAAACTTTACACTCTTTGGAAACTTTAGGATGTCCACTGGAGTTTAAAATAAAGTTCTGTTTGTTGCTTAACAGCATGGGTTAGTAATAACACCATGTTCAGACAGAAAGGCGAGGGAAATCTTGCAGGCATGCACTTGCACACAGACATCCCTGACCCCTGAAAATTACAACCCAGTTGAACTTAAATTAACACAATGACAATGCTAACATGCTAGTGTTAAGCACGCTATAGTGTTCACAATCTTAGATTGTGTTAGCATGCTAACATTTTCTAATTAGTCATTGATTCCAACTGACTGACTGCCATTGACATCCGTTAGCTGCTAGCGTGGCTAAAAATACAAATACAGTTTTTGAACACGAGTAAAAAACTGTATATTTAACAAGCTAAACACTCAACTACTTTAAAAGGTTATCTTCTGGTCAATCTGGGTCCAATTCTGATACCACAATCTTCTAAAAGAAATTTAATTTCTTTACAAAAACCTACAGAGTTCCCTATGAATGGAAACTGAACCTCAGAATTGCTGATGAAGGACATGTAGATAGTCAAACAAGGACATTTTTCCACAACTACATCTTCAGGGCTCACACTTACATGGGTTAAAAGGTAACTAAACTTTGAAGACAAATTTACAGTATGTTTTATTCCCAATTGGTGCAATAAAGTGCATACAAAAAGAAAACCAGGGGGCTTTTCATTTGGAGGAACTAGACTGTCAAACAGCCTGTTATTCATCTCTACAGGAGAGGCTTATAGTCCAATACGCTTGTGTGGAGTCATCTCGGTCATCCAGGTAGTAAGACATCAGAACAAACTGAAGCAATACACTGCATTCGTGGAGTAGAGTTCTTGTAAATGGCTTCATCAGACGTCCGCTGGGAAATCCTGTGTATTAATAAGCCATGACTCCTGCCGGATGAGGACGTGGTGGAGGACACCTGCTCACATGCGGGACCCTTCAGCATGTGATGTCACGTTTCCAGTACGTGTCCCAATTCCTCGCACTAGGAGAGTGGGCGAGTTGGAAAAATGCCATGGTATTGATTTTATGCCAGTTGTTAGAGTTGTAAGTGGCGGACTATTGTTGCAGCACCCAATTAGCCTTCAGCCTGACATACGGTACAGTATATGGCTTCTTTAGCACTTCTTTTCTCCCAAATGTTTTCATTGTAAAGTGTGTTTGTTGTCATATAAATGGGACCACTGAGTCTGGATCAGGTAGATTTCACTCGATGCAGTGAAGCGATTGTATAAATATGCATGATGGAAAATGTTGCTTTGCTATTGTTAAGTTAAGCAGCCTTCATTGTCAGTGCGATTTTGCTTTTGTGATACATTCAGATGTATTTTAGGTCTGCCGTTTTTTATGTCGACCTTGTTTGTCACCCAGGCAGTTAACTGCTTTGAACTCTTCGAGTGCTTCTGTTCTTGGTTTTTAGCTTTTGTTGTTAATGGTATCTCATAGTGGAAGGTTTGGATTACACCCAGTTTGCTCACAAACAGGATGAACAAAAAGGCTTTGAGGTATTTTTATTTTTAGTACATACTGCAGCTGCCCTTACAAATAATGTCCTGTTGCATTGCCGCATGTGTTCAATTGGGACATATTACTTATTCATGACATTGCACCTTTAACTTTGACCCTCTTGATCAGAGAATTGTGCTTCAGAATAGCTAGAAAAACATTATTGCAAAATGGCTGTAGTGGGACATCCTGGTATTTTTGGCAAACTGCATCTGACATACTATGTATCGGGGCATACTGAATAGTATGGTAGTATGTACTGGAAAGCAGCTGTGTGTGTGTGAGAGAGCCTTCTAAACACCTCACTTTCAAGATTCCTCTTCTCTTCAAACCAACATGTAAGTAGACATGATAGTCAAGTCTGAGAACATGATAAGGAACACAGGCAGATGAAGAACCAGGTTACTCTGTATTCCATGTAAACATCACATCATGTGTATGTTAAAACCAGGAGTACACACATTTAAAAGCTGTATCATAGAAGTACAATGAGCAAATTCTCATACCATATGTAGTTTCATATACCAACACTGAATATGTAGCTCAGATGTAGACAGTAAATGTTGAAAACCAGTATACAAAATGTTTTGTTTGTTTGAGTATTGAAGTAAGAATACATGAAGTGGCTTGTGGCAGCAGTTGAAGCTGTGGTCATGGCTTATTGTTGGACTGTGTGGTTTGGTCCTGAGTTTGAAAGGTGGGCAGTTTCTGAGAATAATGAAAAGAAATCTGTAATCTGGAAATTAAAGTACTTTACTCCCCTTACAAGGACATGAAATGGATAGGAAAAAAATGGTCATTGCAAACATTTAGACTCAAACGTCTGTTAAATTGACACTATTCCAGGCGTTCTCCAGTGAGAAACAAGGTTGCTGAAACTGAACATTTTTAGCTATTTCAAAAGAAGTGTTAATGGTTTTAATTGAAAATGGATGAGCACCTGCCTGGGGATGTTTTGTGAAGACGCCACTATTATGCTGTACAGTGTATCAGAAAAAAAAAAATGGAGAGAATCTTAATGTTCAGCTGAATTTACAACCGAGTGTCCAAAGGGGGTATATTCATCAAAACCCAACTGTGTCTCCAGATGCTACATTCTTTATCTCCCTGCCGGTAATCAATACGAGTGCTGAAGTCTGCTGGTTTGTGCCGCTGGGTCGTGTTTATTATGCAGTGTATATAGTAGAGACAAACCTCTAGTTGCTGGTGTAAAGAACTCTCTTCAAACAATACAGATCAAACACAAAGTAATGCTGCTGCTGCTGCCGCCATTCTGCATTTCAATGTTTTGGTAAGCACTGCGATTGTCCACTATATGGTAATGTTAGAGCGACACACACATCATAATGCTATGGAAGTAGAAAAACAGTTATGTTGACAACACAGAAAGTAAAATTGAACTGCAATCATTTTCAATGGTTTTCTGTGGATGCAATATGGATGTCAGTGTTGTTGTCATTTTCCACAATTTGATTATAAAACATATATATTTGTCTCCGAAACATTCCCAGGCTTCTTTAATAGCTGTTGCACTCTCTCTTTTTTGGTTCAGGCACATAAACAGTTTCGTTCTTTTATTCAGAAGCTAGAACATTAAGGAAAGTGCAGTCACGTTTTCTTCGAAAGTTAAAATGAACTGAACAGAATTAAAAAGAGTTGTTTGGTTTTAAAAGAATACTCTGACATTTTGGAGAAAAAAAAAACATGCTTATTCACTCTTTTGCAGAGAGTTGCATAAGGGATAGACACCACTGTCATGTCTGTGCATTAACCATGGAGCTGTCAGGAGGTGTTAGCTTAGCATAGCATTAAAACTGGAAGCAGGGGGAAACAGCTAGCCTGGATCTGTCCAAAGATCAGAAATGTCTTCTCGCACCACTAATTAAAAAGTTGTGACTCATTTGTTTAACCTGCATTTGTCACCGAAATGTAAAAGCAACATGTTGTAGTCTTATGTTACTTGCTGTGGACTTGTTGTCACAGTGAGGTTGCTAACCAATGGTCAGAAATAGCTGGTTAGGACCCAAATGCTGGCAGAGCTGACAGACTGGGATTTATTGACCAGACCAAGACACAAAGTTTATAAAAACAAGAGCCAGGCAAGGATCTGAGCTGGGAAAGGCAGTCCAGACAGGCAAACAAACACATTCAAAGACGGCCTGCAGACATTTAAAAGACAGACAGGTAACAGGTCTTAGGTAACAGGTTTCAGAAGACAGAGGCTAGCATACGTATATGCACAGTTGTGCTGCAAGCTGGCTCATTCTAATCCAATGATCTGTTTCATGGGGTGAACTAGATGTAAGCCAGTGTTGATTTCATTCAAATTATGACTAAATATGTTCATCAATGCCATTTTTTTCCATGACTAAAGCTACATTCACATGGATTCAGGTCAACAGTGTGTCATAGTGGACGAGAGCAGGTTGGTAAAATTAGGTTGAGACTGGAAGAGAATACTGGCAATGGTAACAGGGGGTTGCCGTCCAAAATTTAAATACTTTCATTTTCTACCGTCCTCCGAGACAGAATTTATAACCAGATGTTACATAGCTCCCTCTCACATGTTGTTTAAGTTAGCAACTCGGACTGTCTGGCAGAGTCCCAGTGGAAATGAAGTGATATATGTCTGATCAGGGCAAATAAGGAGGAGGAAGTGGGCGGAGAAGGTCAGGTGCCTGGGGGGCTGATGAGGGCAAGTGGGAACAGGTGAGGAGGTGGACAGTGAAAGTTAGGTCAGCTGAGAGCGACTGGAGGGAGATAAGTTACCGCAGTGCAGAGAAGTTCTTATAAAGAGTGGTTGAGTGGAATCTCCATGTTCAACAAAGAACATACAACAACAGCTAAGGAGGTTTTCCCAGATGGGGAAGAGTGAGGGCAGAAAGACCAGAGAAGAAGTCATTGTAAAAGAACCACAGCAACACCCAGTCTCCGGTATATTATTTTCTGCAATCGTAAAAATCTCATGTTTCTAAATCCATGATAGGAGACCATGAATTATTTATGAAGCTGGGCAAAACAACATGATGTGTAATTATCATCAAACACAAGAGTTACACAATGGCTGCAATCAAGCCACTTCTGTCTTTCTGTCAGTCAACCCAGGGAAAGGTTACGTTTCACTCCTACTCTGCTAATTTCTGCTGACCTTTCCAGGCTGATGTCCCAAACCCGGCAAAGTTTATCTACATTTTTTGACACTTATACAATCAGCGCTGGGTCGTCTTCAAGATAAATATTCTCATGATGCTGTGTGTGACAATCCTGCACAAACACGAAGCCCTTAACATATTCCTCCTGAAAAGTGTTGCCTGCATGAGACGATGACACATCCTGATACATCACTATGACACTGGCGGAGATCCAAAGCGGGTGAAGAGACTTGAAAGCACAACAAGGCCATGGAAAAGCATCTTGAGAGTTTACAAGGAGTATTTCTGTTGCTTCTAACGCGTTGATTTCCCATTTGAGACAGCATGATTCAGCGCCGCTTGAAAAATGTTTTGCATTACTACCTCGCTTCAGAGACAGTTTGTCTGGGAAATGAGGAACTGCAGAACTGACCGGAACTGTAAAGTATGCAGCACTGCATCTACAATGACACTGAATGCGTGTCTCTTGTAAGAGAACGTCATAAAACAGAGTAAAGCTCTTTGTGTAGAGCACAAACATGGTTTGCAGGTCTGGTTACAGATGTTGAGTGGGCAACTTTTTCCATTTATTTGTCGCACCGTGGGCCAGTGAAAGATATGGAGAACATAATTCCCTATTACATCTCTATATCCCAATAATGTCCTAACCTGAAATAAGGGGATATTTTAAACTCTATTGGCAAGGACGCGGTGTTTATAAAATCCTTTCTAATGCTTTTATTCGATGAAAGTGTCAATTCACCTCATAGCTTTGCTTTGAAGAATGAATTTAAGACTTTACTCAATGGGACATCTATATAATAATGTTTATCCTGACATTTCAGTGTCTTGTTGCAAGCTGCTGCAGTTGAGTGTGGATCAGTTTGTGGACCGTATATCATGAATCAATGAAGCAGAAGTAGTTCTCTGAGAGACTGAGAAGTTTAGCTCTAAATATCAGGAAGTCAGGGCCATTCCCAGCAACCCCTCTGGCACATTTTTGGACCTGCTCTCGGCTGTATAACACTGCCCTGCATGGGTAAAATGACTAAAATGTCTATTTAGTTTCCACACGCCACTCAAAAAACGTAATGACCCTCCAGTTGATCTGAATTAGTCCTTCAGAGTGCACTCCAGCCTTAAAACCCTCTGTGTTTAAAGGCTTTTCAGCTAATTGTTTTTATGACCACATCTTGGAGGAATTGGTCACAAAAGAAAAATCAGAGAAGAATCACTCTTTCAACCTTTCTCCCAACTGTCTCATTTGCATTACTGTTGTTTCACTTCACTGCTTTTCACAGCCAAAAGAAACTATGCTTATACTTTTCCTAACATGCAAGGACATCGATTCATTTTTTGAACTAATATATAATAAATTGTGTGTTAAACCTTCCTCATCATCATCCTCACCAGAGACAGTTAGCTTAGCTTAGCACAAATAGTGGAAACAAGGGGATACGGCTAGCTTGGTTCCGTCCAAAAGTATAAAAATCAAACTACTTTTAGTCTACTGCCTTTTATAACATTGGCGAGAGAATGGCTAGCTGTCAGCTAAGCTAACCGTATGCTAGCATAGAGTGCTGCAGGACTGAGTACTAAACCTTGGAAATGAGTTAGCATTTTTACATCGGGTCTCTCATCTCACAGTCAATTGTTTTTTTGAATTTTCCTTTTTGTTAGATGCCTGAAATGAGGTCTGTGGTTCACACCAGCTTAAGATATTTTAACGTTTTAAATACCCCTCTTTTGAATTTTGAAGCGTTTGAGTGTCTTAGAAAAGGCGGTTGCTAACAAGGAGCTAAAAGAGACTACAAAATGTCATCACGCTGACTAGTCCACCTTCACAGCCTCCTTGTGTTTATACTTGCGCTCATGCAACCATGGTGTGGTTCATTTATTGCAACCATGCAGCACTACTTCAGCTTCAAATGTAGTGTACAAACACGAGAGTGGCATCTTCTCATCTAAGTCAGCAAGAACAATGTTTTCCTCAAAATATCCATTATTGTAAAGCTGTAGGAGTGGACCAAGTTGCAGTGCAGTAGTGATAACAGGCTTACTCTGAAACTCCTTTTCAGTTAGTAGTATGACATTCATCTGAACGTATGACGTATCTTTTACAGGGCCACGCACACATTTATCACATATACGTATGTCTATACTGTACTGCAGCCTGCACTAATTCAGTCCTCAGGGTCACACTTTCTGCCCCTTTTTCCAAGCACACGCAACAGCTTTCCATCAGCTGCCAGCGTGGAGATGTCCTGTTGTGCCTCTGAATTGAAATTGATTAAAACAACTCAGTCAGTGTCGTTGTGTTTGAAGCTTTTTTGTTGCTGCTGCACTAACAGGCTTTTGTCAGAACAAGTATTATCAAAGTGACCTCAACTCCCTCCCACTCATGCACTTTATTCCAAGTGGCCGGACGGGGACACGTGTGAGCCAGTACTCATTAGATGCCAAGAAATAGCAGCAGAAGGAAAGCAATACAACTATGGCAACAAACACAATATATATATATATATATATAGCTCCGCTATATATATCTGATAACCTGTATCAGAATATTAAGGTAATGTAATTTAGTTACTCCCCGTTACTTTTGGATTGCTACATATGTCAATAAAGAAATAGAGAAAAGAAAAATGCTGAAGTTTTGCCATTATTTTATTTGTAAAGTGTCTTCGAAGGACCCAAATCATTTGGCAGGTTTGTGTTAGCCTACTGTGGTTTAACTTGGAGCAGCAGCAGCACCCGCAGGAATTAAATAAAAGTAACCTGCATGCAGATTTACCTGCTTGTCCCGTTGTTTGCTGGACCAGAAAAAAACGTGTCTTTTCACGCTTGGGATGCCTCTTGGCAAAAATAATAATCTAGATGAGCTTGAAAGTGCGCAAACCATCCTGGCTGCTTTGTGGCTGTTGTTCCCCTTTTCTGCTTTACATACAAAATAATGGCAATGTTCACCCAGTGAAAGCCTGTTTTTCATTAACATTAGAAGCCATTGTTTTAGACTTGTCCCGTGAAGTGTTGTAACATGTGTACATGTGCAGGTAATAAATCGTTCTATATCTCAACATTCTTTTTAAAATTATAAATCTACTAATAATCCCCATTTTTACAAAAATGTATCCGTCTACTCTACAACTTTCTTTTCTGCAACTGTACGGTATACAGACAAAAACAACGCTAGAATATGCATAAGAGAGTCTCAAAATATTTTAGAAGCACAAAAGACTCTCGCTTACTACCCCATGTGTCTAACTATTACTGTGAGCAGCATCGATCTCAACAATCCCTCCCTACCTGCCTTCAACTCCTGTCGCTACACTTTGCTTTCGTAGCATCTCAAGCCGTTTCTAAATTCTCCAACACCTCCTGTAGCACCTCACCGTTCTCCTCTTTACAACCGGAGGCTAACAATCTCACTTGAAGGCCGAAGTTGGCAAATCTGTGTGTCAAAATCAAAGAGCGGCCTGCGAGACTGGCTTCTCCACAGAGAAGAGGGGGAATAGATGAGACAGCTGAAGCCAGAGAGTGAGCGAAACAGGCAGCAACAAAAGACACTACAGTTCCTCGTGTGCTTGCATTGAATTGAGTTAAATTGCTGCTTTGCCCATCTGCAATACCAGCTGGTGATGCTGTGATTTAAACACAAAACAAAGGCGAGAAATAAAGCCTCAAGGCATTTGTTCCCATTTCTGTAGGAACTAACTTTTTGTTTTCACAGTAAACATGCTGTATTGTGATTTTATGGGCTACATGAATTGATTAATTGCTTCAGCTCGCCAACAAGTCTCCTCCATATGCTACTGTTTCTACTCTTCCCATATTGTATGGCTCTAATAAATTCATTGTGTCGAATGCAGTTAAACACTTTGGATTTCAGTTGTGATAAAGTAATTATTATTTTTTTCACCGCATGAATTGAAGCTACAATTAACCTGATCCTGGCAGGTCAATCCCATTCAACTCTCGTCTTTGTTTAACACCGTCAGGATGGCGTTACTGGATGTGAGACTTATCTGTGAATGTGCCCGGATCAGAGCTAACACGGAGGAAGTGGCTTGCCAATAGATAAATAGAGAGAGAGAGAGAGATAAATAATCAGCCTGCAAAGATCTATCAGTGGAATGTAATTACTAAATGAATGGAAAAGGCACCTGTCGTTCTGGAGGCCTCTGTTGGGATCTCTGGGGATGGAGAGATGGGCAGCGCTGTGGGAAGGTGGGAAGTGAGAATGGAGGTAATGTGTAGGAAAAGATGAAGGAACCAAGAGCAAAAGAGCACTGAGGGAATGTTTCATAATGCAGTCTCACTGGGGCAAAATGGAACAATATATCACCAAAGATAACTGGATTAAGATGTATCGCCTCAGTGTGAGGGGCCTGGACTTGGAAGTTGTCTGCATTACGTCATTTTCTGTGTTCAATTGTTTCATACTGCCATTCACACTCCTCATATGTATACATTTATCTTCAAACACGATAACAATATTTTAATCATTTACCTCAATTAATCCAAAGATTAGTCCAAACTGAATCTTCTATAACTTCTAAACATATTCATGGACATTTATCCGTGATGGACAACACGTATCCCGATGTGTTTCAATTTGAATGCAACATCACTCTTACGACAAAAGACATCTGGGCGATTTTCATATCTGTGCATTATCTGCTCATGTACAAATCATGTTTTCATATTTGTTTACGTCCTCAGTGCATGCTGTCCGTATGCGTAGTGAAAAAAGAGAAGATAATCTTACTCTTATTTTGAAATCCCGTATGAATTTAGCTTTCTCAAACCCAAAGCTTTGTGCCTACTGTTTGTTTGACAATGTAACACATGTTTTTCTTTGGATTTGTTTGTTTATTGTCTCACTTCCGATTTAGCCGAACGTGTTATCATAGTCTCAAACTGATCCAGTATCAAGTGTTTGTTTTCGATGTTTCTGAACACTTGGACTCAGCTGGTTTTGAATTCTGCCGAGTGGTTTGTTTTGTGTCAGGAATCTGAAAGAGTACTTGGCTTTCATCCGACACTATACAGCACTGAATAGTGTCACTGAGATACTTCCAAAATCCATACAGACTGTCACCTTGGCACAAACACGCATTCTGACTCGAACATCTTGAAAAGTAATAACTGCCGAGGTTCAAGTTGAAATTTCTCTCCCAGTCTTTCGGTTCGTTTTCGCCGGTCTGTGTCGATTGTCTGACTGTTGCTTCACACATTTACATCCGATATCACTTTCATTCCCTTATCAAGAATTAATTGGAAATTTAAATTGCTTCTCAAATTGTTTCAACTTGCATTGACTGACCTAATTAGTTCAATGATTACACTCGCTGGGAAGAGATCCCTGCCTAAATGATGTGACTAATTTGAATGAATATTTCAAACCCATGTCTGCTATTAATGCCATTTACATATGTAATGTGTCGACTTGATTACTTAATTATGTTTGTGCTCCCCGCTGATGTCGCTGACAGGTGTCTTTTAGAGAATAAGCGAAATAAGAGGAGACTTCAGCAGATGTCTTGGCTCATTCATGGCGTAGGAAGGTTGCAGGGCAAACAGACTGCGGCTCTACCTGTATTACAGAGATGTGGAGCTCCTGTGGCTCACAACAGCTTTACGTCTTCCCCTGACAAATATATTCACTGTCAACCACTGACTTATCAGAAACTGACAGAAATGGATTTTCCTTGCAGTTGGTTCCCCATGGCTTTAAAAAAAAAGAGAAATAATATTAGCAACAAATTTCTCTTCTGTTTTGTTTATCTGGTCACAAATCTGGACTGTTGTCGTGTCAAGGATTGGGGACAACGTAGAAAGAAATCTGAGCTACTTTTGTGCAGCTCAAATCGAGCTGCAGTGCAATTTCGCTTGTTTCAAAGGAAAAAAGTTTGATACCGCTCTCATATCAAGTTATTAAAGATAAGGCTATATCCAGCAGCCGGTTAGCTTAGCATAAAGTCACTGCATCTGCCAAGTCCTGCACATAACCTCCAAAAAACCCCAAATAAATGTTTTAATATTTCAGGTTTCGTCCGAGGAAACAATTAGACATTCCAAAACTATGATGTTCTTGGTTCCCCTCTAGTTTAGGACGAGTCAGTTTCCTCTCGTTACATAAACAGTGTCTTTTAAAGATAAACTTCCATCTTCACAGGAAGTTAGGTTTAGGCAACTAAACCACTTTTGCAAAACAGCTTGGTTTATGTTCACTTGACTGACCAACGACTCACTACCGAGTGACGAACGACGCTAAAGACTCACGTAACGACTCACCTGACAAAATTTTTGCTTTTAGATTTGTCCGGGACATGAACAGCAGTCTCCTGGACAAAAGTCCTGTTTAATAATGACACAGGTGGGTTTACATTGGAGGTAGTTGAAACCCGGGTGCAGCGGTTCCAGACGCCGACCAACCGTCAGTATTTGATGAGTTCAGAGTAAGAACGGGTTGTAATAATTGGATTTTTTCTTTCTTTTTTGACCTTTTGGAAAGAGCCAGGTGAGCTGTTTCCAGTCGTTGTGCTAAGCTTAGCTAACCAGCTGCTTACTCCAGCTACGTATTTAAGCATCCTTGACTCCTAAAAATGACTGTACATTTATACAACAAGATACAATTTACAAAAAACATATAAAACTATTACATTATGAGTTAATCAAAGCATCTGGCAAGTTGCAAAAATTGTGTGTTTGCCCTCTGGATGAATGAACTTTTCTTGTCTGTGTTTATTAATGCAGTGGTTCCAAACCTCTGGATTTAGACCCGCCAAATTGGTCACAAGAAATATTTCAGATGTCTTGAGATGATTGATAGGAAAGGTGTCACAAAGGTTGAGAACCACTACTTTATGGGATATGTGACACAGGCTGAAAATGTGCTGCCCTGTATATTCACATGTCTGGAATCTGCAATGTAGCGTGAACACTAACTGGGCAGTAAAAAACATAATTTGGAGAAACACACTACTATTAAGAGGCAGGGGAATTCACGAGTACGTAAAATCGATGTCCTCTAATATAGCCGGTCCGGGCTACTTGAATGATTCGGGTGCTGTGTAATAGATGGAATGTTTCTTTTTCCCCATTAAATGAGGCAAAAACACAAACCATGTCTCTGCACAGTGTTGAGTTCAGGCTCACGATGTTTATCAGAGAAAGTAGATGGAAACAGAAGTAACGGCTGTAATAGCCGCCGGTATCTGCGAGAACACTCGGCAACGAGCTCCATGATTTCCTCTGATGTCAAAAACCTGGAGGAAAAATCAATGTGAAGAATGAAGCCTTATTTACACACTTCACCTGATTGACTGTGGCTCACTGCAAGATGTCAACAGGCTATTAATGTTTCAGGAGAAGATTGCTTTCTCAGGCTAAGTGGGGAATTAAATGACGGGAGTTCTATTTTTACACATAAACACACGGGTGAGTAGGGCTATATTTTAGCGGGACAGATGTTTTGTGCTTTTTTTTTTTTAAGCTCAGATTTAGCTCAGAGGGCCTTTGTGGCCCTTCAGAGTGTAATCAGACAGACATTTGCCATTTTTAATCTCAATCCGGCAAGCGTGCGATCCTGTTTGGGATGCAGAATTATCACGAGGGTTGGGTTGACTTTTTGTGTCCCAAACTGATAAACCAGGAGTTGAGGACCCTGTAATAAAGCCTTACCTTCTCCTAGTCAGTAACACTTCTGCAGAACAAAGCATCTCCACAAATGCAGAACACATTTAAACCCCAAGTCTGTCCATATGCGGTGTTCAATTAAGGCTTCCCTGTCATGCTCAATCAGAGCTTGAATGTGGAGTGGAACCAACAGTCCCTCGCTACCCATGAGTGATCCGTTTGTTGAGAGAAACATAAAAGGTTTGCTAGGCGGACATGTCTTTTGCCCTCGGAGGTACACAAACTCAATAGCTAGCAAGCTAGCTAGCCGTCTCTCCTTGAGTGCACCTGTGCTTTCCTAGTGGCAGACGCTGAAAATTGAGGTCATGATCCCAGTGAGTATGTGAGTCAAGATGCCTCTGTGTTGAAATATCTTTCTTTTTTTTTTTCTCCTCTGTTTTCTGGGAACATCTGTTTGAAATATCAGCTGTGGATATTTCTAAATACAGTATATAGACTTTCTCCCTATTACTGAGTACACAACATAAGACGTATTTTCCTTTTGTGAATTTGCACAATTCACAGTTATCTTATGAGTCTGTTTCTTTGTCAACATCTTCTGTATGATGACGATTCAATGCTGCATCCATCAGAAATATTATATCTGTATTAATATCTATATCTTTATACTATTTTACAATGATGAAGTTATTACAAACAGGGTGCACCTGCGTTCACTTGGGAGTGCTATAGCAAAGAGTCTGTACTATTTAAATAAAAAAGTCTAAAACTCTGTTTTTTTGTCATTATTGATTATTCTGTGTGGAATTGTTTTGTAGGAAATATAGATTTAATGCATTTTAAATGAAATATATAACACAATAGATTGTGTGAAGGGGGATAGGGTCTCAATACTGCATGACTGCAGGGAATGAATGCTGCATTAATGAGAACCGTCTCACCCCCTCAGTTGTAAGTATGTAAATGTTTGGTGTCAGATGCGGTCCTCCTTTCAGAAAAAGACTAATTGAACTTAGCAATGAAATCCAAACTGTCTCTTTAACATCGGTAGTAGCAAGCGAGCACTCTGTGTGCAGACACAGGAAATCAACGTCACATATTTTACTTTTCTGAACCCTTCGGCAGCGTTTTGTGTGAAGTGACGACTGTCCAGGCTGCTGAACCTTCATTTGTGTGCAGACGTGATGTGACTCTATTAACGCATTTAAACTTCAACGTTTTTAAACCTCTGACTCCTGTTTCGAACTGCCTCATGAACATGGACAGATAATGAGCAATGGGCCTCTGGCCAACAGGCATGTAAAAGACCTCCCACCCCTCCTTCATAGGAGCAAAACCACCGAAAAACACTTAAATACAAACCATGCAGCCACACCGATTCAGAGGAAAATGCATTACAAATAGCTTTGCATTTGTGTCTTAATGTCATTATTTTGTGTCTTTTTGCATTTCTTTGCCATCAGTTTGTGTGTCCTTTTGGTTGTTTTGTCTCTCTTTATGGTAATTTAGTGTGTCTTTGCGTGTTTTTATGGTTGTTTTGCATCTGTTTATGTTCATTTCTGCGTCTCTGTATTCAGTTTGTGTCTCTTTGTAGTTGTTTTGTGTCTCTTTGAAGTCAGTTTGTATTTCTGAACAGTTATCTTGTGCCACTTTGTGAACATTTGGTGTCTCTTTGTACTCCATTTGTATTTCATACAGTGTTCTTGTGTCTCTGTGATGCATTTGTGTTAATTTGTGGTTGTTTTGTGTCTTTTTGTAGTTGATTTGCATCTCTCTGAAGTCATTTTGAATCTCTTTGCTGTTCTTTTGCATCTGGTTTGATTGACTTACAAACAGTCACTGAAAACAGGGCTCTGGTCCAGGGGACAGGGGTCTAAAGGGTCAGGGGGGCCTGTTGGTCTGTTCAGTAATCCATCCTCGCTCATGAAAAGGCTCTTTATGCAGATGTAGTCAAAACGATATCCACACCGTCAATAAGCTTGCAAACAAGGCCGTCAATACACGTGAGGTACAGCACAGCACATCACGTCTGTTGAGACTGTGGTTGTGGTTGTGACACAACCGGTCACAAGCAGGTGAGAGACGGCTGAGACTAGCAGGACGACAGCGAGAACAGCTGATCCCTGCAGAACCAGCCTGGACCTGACCCAGATGAGGACGCTCCACTGTAACCGGGGTCCCTGAGGTAATCTAGGCAGGACATTATCTGCTTCGCTGCTTCTCTGCAGCATCTGGAGGGATCCGCCACCTGCTCTGGAAGGCCTCACGCCTCTCCTCTGCCTCTTTATATTTCAGGTTTGTTTGTTTACTCTTCTCTGCATGACTCAGCAAACACCACACAGCCACTTAGACATATCAGATGTGTGCCTGAGAAGTCTCGATCTCATTGCCGTCTGTTTTTCTTGAACTTTGTCTCCTCACCATTGACTGTATATAAGGAGTGGACATCGTCACCGTGACGTCACCCATTGGTTTGTGGACTGCTGTTTCAAGGCCTCAAGCTCTGCATTTTGCCCGCCGCCATCTTGGTTTTTTGCAACCAGAAGAGGGTGAAACTAAATACAACCGAACGCTGAATAAAACATGTTTAGGGCGAGCAAAATATGTCAATTACTTTCATAAACTGAAAGCACACTGTGAAAGAGTTAAAGTTCTAACTCTCAGACCAGACAATGCTGTGCTATTGACCTGTCAATCACAAGGTAGCCCCGCCCTAAAGCATCCTCTGCTTTATGGTCTATGTGACTCTAAATGGACCATAATTTACTAAATGAGCATCATGCTGTATTGAAGAAGACTTGAAACTAGAGATTGAGACCATGAACTCATGTTTACAATGTTTACTGAGGTAATAAATCAAGAGAGAAGTAGAGTCATTTTCTTATAGACTTCTTTTTTCCCCCTGCTGGACATTAGAAAGAATGCAGGTTTAAGACACCTCCTCATTGTTTTCACTCTTCTGACCCGGAGGGTTACAGCTTGCTCCTCACTAACGCCATTAAATGATTCACACAAAGATGCTACGCTCCACTACTTATCTAATAGCAAACAAAAATGATTCCCCTCATTAAATGTTCCCCATGCATGATGTTTCTACACTTATTATATTCATGCCCGGGTCATTTCTAAATTGCCTGTGCTACTCGCCTCTGCATCTCAATGTTAGATTAATTAAGTGTGCCTTTGGCAACCAAGAAGGCTTTTTAAGTCTTTTATTCCGAGTGGAATAAGAGTTTTAAACTATATGAATTGGCCTGTAAGACCTGCTCTGTGTTACTTTTTATGTTTTATCTTAATTGTCTTTTGAACGCTGCTTTTAGTTTTTTATGGTGCCCTTTGTTTGATGGCGCTCTTTTACAATTCTTTGCTTTATGTTCTATTTTTGGTGTTTGTTTTGTTTCAGTAAGGTTTATTTTTTACCCTGGTGGGGAGCAATTATAAGGAGTTTTGAAGAAGATATTAAGTTCTCATTATGTCCTGGAGACCTTAAAAGCATTTTAGTAAACCAATCTGGTGCTAACAGGCATCGGGCAACTATGGTGATGTTTTCTTTTCATAGCAGAAAATAAACACGCACTGTCTGAAAAGAAAAAGGACTATTCAATCTGCTTTTGAAGGTTGATTTGCCTCTATTTTTATGTATATATTTGTGAGTTTGTGTATGTTTTATATTCATGATGCTTCATGGAGCAACATTGTTGCATTCTGCCAGAACATTTCAGCCACATTTCCATAATTCTAAATATATATCCGAGCTGAGACTTTCTATTATTTTCAGAAAAGACAAACGCGAGCAGAAAATTGTCGAGTCATCTGTAGTGCGCGCTCGTCTTCCTGCCTGAGGGTTAAACTTTAATGATGATGCTCCACTGACGGATGTGAGAAACACGCATTAAATATGCCAAAAAAAGTAGAGTGTGATGAAACAAACGTGTGTACAAACAGTGAGATTCACCACTTTCTAAAAGTATGGTTTAATAAGAGCAAGAAGATGCTGCTGCAGAAAAAGTCATGATGTGAATTTTGATTTATTCCTGTCTAAGAAAAACAATAAAAAATATGTATCAGGGGGCAGCAACGCTGAATCTATATGTAACCTGAAAACTAATTCTGGATGTTTTGATCCCATGTGATGCTGCTGCTGAATGATGAACAGTGTGATTAGGAAATCATATTGAATATGATAAGAAGCCTTGAAACAGGTCGGGTGGATCGATATCTGCACACCGAGCTGACAAAGTAGTGAAACAGCCTTAACTCTGCTTCCTTTACTGACGACTTCTCCTGTGAAGTGATCCATGTGTCTTTGTGAGTTTAGGTTATACTCCTTATCAGCCTGCAGGAAGCCTGAGTCCTTCTAAAATTAGAATAAAAGTAATTCCTCTGTGAGCTCTTGATGAGGAAAAATAGATGTGATTGCTGCTTAATCGGCCATTTTTAAACTGCATTTAAACTGCTGTCAATTACTCGTTTTATACAAACAAATGCACACACACACACACACACCAACTCTCACTTTTGTTTTCTAAATTCTAATCAAAGGTCGAAGGAGTTAGTTTGTCTTCTAACTTCCCTGGATGTCTTTTTTCCCGTCTTATCAAGAATAACGCACTCGGGGCCGAATATATGGACTAAAACTAAAACGAAACTTTACAATCAGGTCTCATCGTGTCGGTACAGAAGGTCCATTTAAGGGACGCACCATAACTCAAATGGCTCCCATAATAGACACTGGGAAGTCATTCAGCCTGACCCTATTCTTCAGATGTGGGTTTAATTACCCACGATGTGAGTGTAAGATCCCCCCACTTATCAAGCTAACAGCTCAGAAAAGGACAGTAAAGTACTTAGCACTTGTTTCCGTAGAGTGAGTCATGCCGGAGGTAAGCGGTGAGAGGAGAGAGTGAAACACGATGAACATGCCAGATTTGGTTTGAAACTCCAAGTCATGTAGATATGCCGACAATAAAAGAAGCTCAGAGTTGATACAAATTTTCAAATGCTAATTTGAGGATTTTTTGTCGGAGCAGTGACTCATTTCTTATATATTTTTTTGCCACTGATTTTGACCCTTATTTGTCGTTTCTCTGTCTCTTCTGAATGTTTTTAGTAAAACAAAAACAGAAAATGTAACATTGAATCTTTGTAATTAATAGTCTTCCATTAAGGAGCCACTAAGGATGCATCCTTTGATAGGTTTAAACCCCGCCTACGGACCCATCTCTTTTCTTCAAGAAGCTTTTAGGAATGCTTTTGCTTTTATTAATTTACCTACCTTGTCTTATTCATGTCTTTGTTTTTATTTGATTTGTTTTATTTATTTGTTTGCTCTTTGTGGAGCACTTTGGTCAACATTTATTGTGTTTAAATCTGAATAAATGTGATTTGATTTGACTTTCTTGTGAAATTGCAAAAAACATTAACCAGTATAGGCCTCAGCATCAAGGAGGCTCAATGTGAGTTATGTAGCTACAGTGCATTAATAATGCAGCAATTTGACTATTTATTTATCTATTTTTATCTTCTATTATTAGTGAAAGAAATTCTATTCTAGACTGATTTAAATGTATGAAATGCCCCCAAAAAAGTAGCGTTTTTTTTTCATTTTCTTTTGTTTTTGATTGAAGAACCTCTTCCTCCTCCCTTCTGATACCAAAACAACTCTCCTACTTATGAGTTATAAATGAGAAATGGATTGAGGAATCTGTGTTCACTGAAACTGAATGAGACCTTCTCAGGCAAGTCAGAAAAAAAAGTATGATTGAGTTTGCAGCTACCAGCCATTCGATTGATGTTCGGTCATAAAAGAGCATCTCTAATGAAACTTTGAACTACCTTTGTGTACATATGAAACAAGAAGGCCAATAAACCCACTGAAGCTTCACTGCTGCTTCTTACATAACTTCTTTCAGACTCTCTTCCAACATCTCAGAGATTATCTGTAAAAATAATTTAAAGGGAAAAGATTTGAACCTCCTTTCTATCTGAGTTAGGAATACAGTATGGAAAATGCCTGCAGTGTCCTCCAGTGACGTAATCTGACGTCGTTGGAGGGAAGGAAGACCTACAGAGTGCTACTTCAGCTACTTCAGCTTTAGCAGCTGTGGGGCGCCACGCCGCTGAAAAACATCCTCGTTCTCTTCGCTTGTGTTACGTTTCCAACAGTGAAAAAAGGCAAAATATGAGCTCAGAGGATGTTATGGACGAGGATTTATACAGTGTAGACTTTGGAGATTGAATTAAGGATTTATCCCAAAACAAAGTTGCTGATTGTTGGAACAGTGAAAAGACTAACCAAGATGAATGTGTGTTTTACAATAAGTTAACAAGACAATCGAGCCTGTTTTAGTTCGGTGAAAGAGAGGAAATTGAAGAATTTGTTTACGCAAACTGCACACTGGCACACATAAGTATAGCCGTCACAGCTCCGCAACAGGAAACAGTAGCTTTCTCAATCAAGGACGCGCTGGGGAATTTATTTCTCAAGTGGACTACATTTACCATCAGCACCGATTGTGCATTGGTGAAAATGTACCCTTTAAAGTTGAATACTTTTCTACGTATTCTTCAGCCCTTATCGTCCACATGTTGATTGTTAAGTACTGGCTGAGGCAAAGCGTGTTACAAATATAACAGAAGATGCATCTCGGCTCATACCATTTAACTATATGGATTATAATGTTCATAACATCCCACAATAGTTACACCACATGTGTACGAATGATGCATTGCACAGCATATGAATTATGTATCCATTTGTGCAATTCTGTCATGCTGACACTTACGCTGTTGTTTCAGTGACATCCAGACCAACAAACATGCAGACGCTCATACAAGCCGATAGTTGAGGACATGCTTAGTGTTTACAATTTGCTCTTTGCGTGATGTTTTATTCATGGAGGCAGAAATATATCCATTCATGAGCTATCTTATTCCTCTGTAAGTCTCCTGTGCAGGTCTGGCTTGGCCTAGATAACAGGAAACCTGCCTGGAGGGGAGACACAACACCGCAGGACGTAATAGAAGCTATCATAATGCTTTGCAGGAGACACGTCCGGGAGCTCACACTGTGGCGGAGTGGCAGAAACACCTCTCAAATAGGGGCGTGAAGAAGAAATGTCGATGTGTCGTGATGCAACAGTTGAAGCTTTTTAAAAAGGCAACATCTGAAATGTTTGAATTGATGTGAATAAAATGCTACTATTTAGACAGATAAGTAAATGTGTTGTAAAAGCCCTCAGCAGAATTGAGCAGGTGTCTGTGCTTCCTCCTGCAGAGATAAACAAGAGGAAAGTGTGTTGACAATATTATTTAGACACAATGAGAGGATTTTGGAGGATAGTGAAAGTCATTCTTTCACTTAGTGACTTACTGTAGTGTAAGACTTGAATGTGTTTAATTATTGACGACTGAATCAGTTCTAAGATTTGCAGAGCTTTTTTTTTGTGGGGCAAAACAATGACTGCATTGAATCACTGCAGCAGAATCAAACTATTGGATTGATTTGCTTCCCCCCTTCCTCTCAGTAACTAACGCTGATGAATTCACACCTTGAGCCTGTTTAATGACAGCTCTGTGATACAAGCAAACACTGGCTGCAGTGACCCGGACTATGCATACTGTTTCTAAATTGTCTCGCAACCTAGAAAAACCATTAAAACCTCCCACTGGCTCTTTATCTTCCTCCGCTTTATGAGCTGCACAGATTGGACAGGTGACAGGAAAATCAATACGTGATAACAGCTTTTCAATACATGATGAAATGTATTCTCTTAATTGCTCCGATCACTTTGCCTTATTAAAAGTTTACCCACCTAGTTCTGCATTCAATATTCATCATTTCACCACATTAAACTCTACTGATTCTGATCTAAAATGTCAGCTTGTTTAATGACTCTGGGACTTAACGGTCTTTACCCAGACTTAATGGCCCACGCTCATATATTTTATAGACCTACAATATTGCACTGACGAAACCTGTGGTCTGTCAAAGAGAACACATGTGGATCAGAATGAAGCGAATTCATGAGATGTTAGAAAGCCAGTACTGAAGCCAGCACTTAAAATAACAGAGATTTAGATAAGTCCTGGAATAGTGCAGAAGAAGTCAGATGAGGTTTGTGGAGCAGTACTTTTTGACTGTGAGCTCCTCAAAGACTAAACTGATAGAAGGTTCAAATTACTCCCGTATAAATACACACAACAGGCCTCAGAACACAAACACAATGCAACCCACGCCACAACTGTTTACTCATGTTTGTGTTTCCTGCAGCGCAGCAATAATCTGAAGTTAAACCTGCCTCTTGGAGGATTAATTCACCCTAAATCCTCTTCTAGTCCTGTCAGTGGCCCTATTCATTTCCTGCAAAATCAGATTTGACAAATCCAGGAGTATTTATGAATCAAGGCCTACAAAAGCCGATTTGAGTTTGTCCAGCAATAAGGAGGGCACTTAAGTGTAGCGTTGTACTTGACATACTGTAATGTAAACTGTGGTTATCCTAATTATGTGTCCCATCTTGGTCGCATAGCCTATAGCAGTTTAAAGCCCGCTGCAGCAAAAAAGGAAATTGTTATTTCTGCCCCTCCAAGTGGACATATGGATGGAGTTGAGATACTTTATCTGTGTTAGATTGTTACAGTGCATCCTTCCCAGGGACCTGCATGTAGCTACTTACATTTACTCCTCAGCTGAGACGGCTTGAAGATTGTTGAACTCAACACAAAGAGCACCTTGTGATCAAACGACCTGTGTGTCATTTCCAATCCTTGTTCTTGAATTGTTGATCGCATCACGTTTTTTTTTTTTTTTTTTTTTTTAAAGAAGCATTACATACAGATCAGGTAACCTTCAGATAACATTGATAAAGAATGCCTTCTCTAATGAGCTATTTGGCCAGCCTTACAAAATAACACGTCAGCCACAGGTGCATATGTCTGTCACCTTGTTCTTTATTGTAAATACAGAAACGTGTCACTTATCCACTCATATTATATATACCTGCAGAGGGGAAATGTCTGTTCATCCTCGTTGGTACAGAAAACAAAAACGCATTGAACTCCCCCAAGAATCAAAACTCCCCTCGTCCACCCAGCATCATCTAGTCAAAAAAACGATAACATCCAAAAAAATACGTGACACTGCCACCAGCAAAAGTATAATGAAATAGAAAAAAAGAAAGAAACACAAAAACAACAAACCTGAGAGCTCAGCTGCAAGAAAAGTATCACGTTAAAACGCCATCGGGCTTTAAAAACGACTCCTTTTTTTATAAAGAAAAGTAAAAGCAAAGGGTTTGATCGGTGAGATTCACCGACACATCAAAATCACAAAACTCGGAGGCAACAAACAACACTGCAAAATGCAAACCAAAGCATAGCAACAGCAAAAGTCGACAGAAACAAAAAAATAAAAATGTTTCAAAACCACCAATAGATTGTTTGAAAAATCTCAATACCGACAAAAGCTGCTTGGTTTCGACCCTCGAAACAAAACTGCAAGCAAGTAAAGGCGTTCGCAAGACCGACACCGCACCGATTACCCTCTTGGCACTCTCGGTCAGAATAACTGCATGCTAAAAACTTGAAGCCTGGACGTGAAAAACGCTCAAAACCACCATGTCAACGCTCAATTCAAACACCAGCAAAAGGAGGAAAAACAAAAAAAAGGGGGCAATTAAAAAGACAAAAAATGCTTACAAAAAAGCCATTGAAAATGTACTCACCGAGCGGGAGTAAAATGTTGCAATAAAAATGTGATATGGCTCAAAATACAGTATGGCGGTGCAAGCCGTAATGCTGTGCCTTTTCTCTAGATCTCTGCCTCCAGTTCTGTCATGTGACTCATTCAGCCCCGACTTCCAGCAATGAGAGACCAGTGTTGAACAGCTGATGCTGAATGCTCTCCTAATGGCTTGGCTCTCTCCAAAAGTAAAAAGAGGTAGTCCTTATCATCCCACAGTTATGACTGAGCTGGTTGTGTGTTTTTCTTTGGCTTTTTCTTCTTCTTCTTGTTTTTTTTCTGTTTTAAAGATGCAGAGCTCACTCGGTGTCAGCGCCGCGGCGAGATCCGGACATGCTTTCACTCCATCCAGTATAGAAGCACGGGCTGTTACGCACCGCATGTTTCTGCTCTCTGACGGGAATGGAGGGACAGGCGTTGCGCGTTATTACAGCGGGGCTGGTCAACGTGTGCAGCACATTCAGGACAAACACACATCAGTATCGTATCAATATAACTGCGCAGCTCATGGTAGTAGTACAGGGCGAATATGACGAAGAAGCAACGTAGTTTTAATCAGCCCAGCCCTGTTCCATGGTGCTGAAACTGAATGAATTCAAGCAAACACAAGTATCATACTAATAACGTCAATGATCGCTGTCCTTGGTTATTGAAACAGAATGCAATACATTAAGTACAAAAGTATTAAACTAGTACTATCATTGACTCTGTCCATGGTGCCAAAGCGTTGGGGGTGTATTTCAGTTTAGAAAGAAACATTAGAATCAATAGAAGTGTCCCAATTACATACTCCTAACATATTCCAATCAGGTTTTCAGATTGTAGTAATATAAATCAAGTGTACTCAAAAAGTCAGAAAGCAAATTTAAAAACGTTTGATTTATAAAATGGGCTGTTGATGGACACTATCTTCCCTTGATGCATCACGTAAAGAAAATGGAGGAGAGGCTCGTGGCTGAACATTTCTTTTAAAAACGATTGCTTCAGTGAAACCGTTTTGTAAAATAATCCAGAAATCACCTCAATAAATATCAAATCTTTGGAAAACCACTTTGCTCTCTCTTAGTGAAGTTGAATTAATAAATGGAATACCAGCTTTACTGAAATATCCCACAGTCCTGTTCATGGTGCAGAACATTGAAGTCAAACCATGCTTTAACTACGATGTGATGTCTGTTATATCGGGTATGTTAATCCTCACTTCTGCAAAGTGGTGAGCCTACTATAAATGGAGATTTATTAGTGAATAGTGACTGATTTCTGACACATATTCCTGACAACACCTAGTCCCGTCCATTAGCACCAACAAACAGTCGGCAGTGCCTGAAATGTATTCACTATTCACTGCATAGTTCATTTTATGTAGAGGACTTTATAATGTGTTGAAAGGCAAAATAAAAGAAATGAGTTTGGAAGCTACTCAGGTCTTTTGTATCATCTGGGAGTTGATTAAATGCAGCTTTTTTTTCTGTCTGCATCATGCATAACGCTAGCTTTCTCATGGTCTGTGAACACTGGTTGTACATTACTGACGCTGCATTATGATATATATTAAGTGTGCTATATAAGGTATAAACCACATGTTTTTATTAGACATTCGGACATTACAAATCAAAAACACACTATAGTGAACTGTATATCAAATGGTGAACAATTTTGGACATGACGTACTGTCCTGTCCATGGTTCAAACATAGGGATTGTTGCATGATCTAGAACAAACAAACAATAGAATCGTATTCTTAACATCAACCCGCTCTGAAACTGAGGGAGTGTAGTACATTTATCAGTATCACAAGGGTATAAAATCACCCTGCCATGTCCATGGTGCTTAAATTAGGAGAACTTACTGCATTTAGGACTAACAGCAGTATTATACCTGTCCATGGTGCTGAAAGGGAAAGCATGTGTAGCATTATATAGAACTAAAGAACGACAGCGTAATTCCCTCAATGTTGTCCGGCTCTGTCCATGGTGCTGAAACTGAGTGGCTTTCACCATAACTCAATAAACCTTCAAGCATGAAACACAGAGAGACAGAGCATGTATGTATTTATTTATGGCCCAGAACCCAACGAGGTGACTCTCATGGTCGGTTTTAATGGCATCTTGATTCTTGGCACCAACATGATTTCCTGCAAAAAGAACAAAAACAACTCTCTCTTTTTCTCATTTGTTAGATAGATATACCTGGAAAATGTAGGTTATTGCTGATTGTGCCAGACAGGAGAGTAATAATGTGTTATTGATGCATTAGCGTCTGACTGCAGTTGTCAGACGGAATTCAGTCTAAGTTCATGTAACACACAGCGCTGGAGACAACTGTCACCATTCATTCATCATAACCGTGGTTGGTGCACTGTTTCCACCTTAAGCACTGTCTAATTTAATTTACTTTTCAGATCACATCCAAGCCTTTGGGAGGCACATTGTGAAACGCTTCCCAGCCTCTAAAGAATGCATTGGGTGTCCAAGAACTTTTGCATTTTCCTCTTCTTTCATTTAGCCATCGGAGCCTGTTGAGTCGCTTTGGCAACATACTGTACAGCACTGTTTTTAAAAAATCTGCAGGACATGTCAGGCCATAATTATCGAAGCCCAGGGGTGTTTATGACCTAGCTCACTGTCAGTGAGGTGATTCAGAAAGCTGCAGAGGTCTAACTTAACAAGACCCGGATAGTAGCTAAATAGATAGATAGGCGTCAACACATTGGCAGTGCAGAGGTTACAACGAAAAATGCAATTAGACCACAGCCAGCTTAATTCCTTGTAATCCAATTCCACACTCTATAATAAACTATGACTAATGCATGACATCGTTATTGACAAACAGTCCAAAAAATCAACCTCTCTTTAACGGACGCCGTGGGAGATATACAGGTGAATAAAGAATTTATGTCTCAGCCCACATGATTTATACATGTGTGACCGTAAACACGGGAGATGCTGTCAGGTTGGCTGCAGTGCACACTCAGGTTTCAGCTCTGTGCTTTTTATCAGCCATCCCGAGGCATCAGAAAGAGACTCGCAAGGTTAAAGGCATTGCCTTTATGAATATCTGAAATAAGAAATATCAATCATATCAACCTTCTGACATGGTGGGGCTCTTCGTATGCATCAGCAGCCCCTGCGCGGCCAAACACACAACGAAAACACTATTTCTGTGCTAACCCCGAATCTTGCCATCGGTAGTTTTAAAAATTAAATATGGCAGCTTAGCAGAATCATAATTCATTGCCTAGTATTCCCGTTAGTGTAGCACTGTGCAAGGACCACTCATTGCCTTTGGCCATAAAGAGCCAATCAGAGGCAGAGCTCACAACTTGTGGGCCTTTGGGCCTTTCCACACATCCAAAATGTTTCCTCTCGAGGTGCATTCATCAATATTTGTTAGTAGATTATTTATCCACTGGAATTAAGTGCAACTTGCAGCAATTCGGAAAAGAAAGAAACTTTAGAAAGCAATGATTTTCAGTTCTATTTCGTGTGATGCTAAGGTGTTGTATGAAGGACCAATGATCCCTCTCAGTGATAAATGATATCCCACTGTGAAGGGGATATCATCATTTAAACAAGAATACATCATATCCCCCTTTTTGTGTGCTATTTCGTGTTAAATTGGATGAGCTTTCTAGTCCTAGGATATAAAGCCCACTGCAGTGTGTGGCAGTAGTGCACAGGATCCGGTGACAGTACAAACAAAAAACTATGGACTGAATTATTTTCCTTTATTAAAGCAATGAGAGGATTTGTATTCTTTAATTACCATTTTGTCAAGGAGCCTGCAGAAATGGTGTGGGATATTTTAATCAAAAATAAATGGAGTGTGCACTGCACACATAACTGTAATGGGATTTAATGCTCATTACAATAAATGGGTTACATTTACAAATCTAAAGCTTGAGGTGGAAGGATTATATAAAATAGTTCAAAATGAAAATATACTTGAAAGCCTTTTTTTTTGCAAAGCCTGTGTTTGCTAATATCATTACTGAAAATACAGGTTTAGTAAAATCATTCCGGGGAAGTCTTTTATTTACCGTCGTGCATGTTTTAAAGGTTGGACAAGTGCTCGTGTGGGCTGGGTCAGTTATGAAAATGTCAACCAATGCATTTTGGGTACCAGGCTCAATTAAATGAATTTCCCAGGTCTTTGTGCGGCACCTTCATTTTCATTCTTCTCTTTGTCCCTTTGTCAACGGGTCACTGTCCGAGCGGACTGACCCACAGCAGCCTGTTGGGACAGAAGGCAGACTTACTGACATGAACACCACTCATCCTGCAGAATATATTCATGGTTGACCCGTAGAGGTCTAAAAAAAAACCTAAAAAACATTAGACTCTGGTAGCATCCAACACTTTGGGTTTGAAGCCATAGATTTACTTCAGTTAATTTGGAGATAAATGGTTCATTTTTCAACTTGTCTTAAGGGGCCAATGTGTAGCTTTTAGGGGGATTTATTGGCAGAAATGGAATAAAATATGGATAAGTATGCTTTCTTTAGTGTTTAATCTAGAATAACAATCGTGTTTTTGTTGCCTTAAAATGAGCTATTTATATCTACACATTGACCGGGTCCTCTTCACATAGGCCGCCATCTTTCTACATCAGCCACCGTAGCCTATAGTTCTGCTACACTTTCAGCACACAGGACTTTGTGTTGGTTGCAATCTGTAACAACACCGCTGGAAGACGCCCAAATCCCACAGACTCAACCTTTAAAACTGTAATCCTTAAATACAAAATCATACCAAAATCAAACATTTTAAAAGTTTTTAATTCATCTCATTGTCATCAGCCTCGCTAGTTACTGTTCACTCTCTTTACACTCTTTCAGAGCTGCATTTAATCACTGTTAATGCAAACCTAACATTTCCTACTGCGACTGCTTCACAATTAAATCGTTCGGCTGGTCAAACAACGGGTGGCTTTTATTGTGAAGCAGTACGTCGATTGCAATTCCTCAGCTAATGAACTAACAGTCGACTTTTTCTCCCTTTCAGAGCAGAACACACAATTTGGATTGTTGTCTGTGATTGTCATTAGTGTGCGGATACTACGAAGGGCTTTGCGTACTCCATCAGAGAGAGAAGCAAAGCGAAACTTGAGAGCTAAATTATTCTTTACGTGCCAGCATGTTCCACTATCTCTGATCCTCTGTCGAACCTTAAGTGAGATCCAGACTTACAGTCTTGTGAAAAAAGCTTCTCATTATAATAAGATACTGCTGCAGCTCTGTACATTTGTAACTTTATTTATCAAAAAGGGATCTATGTAGTTATAAAGTAGATGTTAGAGCCAGGACACAATTTAAATGAGATAAACTGCCTTTCTGGTGCACAAATGAAAGTCGAAGAGAGTGTCACCAAAGTCACAAACTGAGATAGATGCATCAGCATTCGGAGATATACGAAACATAAGCTCTGAGCTCCATTAATCCACAATATTTTCCTCAAGTCAGGTACATAGAGTAAAGCCTTTTATGTGTAACTTGGCGGTGGTAATGTTATATCATGCTGATTAGTAAAATCTCAGGGGATATATTTTCAGGTCAAGATTTGTACTACATAAGTCCAAGATCATTTTTATGTGAAAACGAACCTGAGACTCAGAAAGTCTGATTTCATCTTACGTTTAATATTCTTACTATGGATGAATGACTTTGACTTTGCTTAATTGAGGAATCTTTGGTTTGATATTTGTGAGAGGGAAAGTGGACATTGTTTTTGTAAACATTCTGTATGTCATCTTCAAACCGCACTGTTTAAGTGTTTCTCATCAATTTTACACAGGCAAAGTCTGTTTACTGTCTTTGTAAGTATGATTGCATATCTGAAAAAAAGGTTTAAAAGGAGCCTTTTGTGGCTCCAGAGGGAGCTGCATGAATTCTGATAACTTGCCTCAAGTGATGTCATTTGAGGCTCAAGAGGACGATTTCTAAAATGAAAAGAAATCTGGAGGTGTGGAGTTAAAAGAGTGGAGTTCACCAGACTTCCTCATTTCTGCTTGAGGCTATAGAGGCTCGAGGCTACATTAACCGCTACGAGCACAATACACCTGCATCTCCTTCCGGACTGTCGCCAGTCGAGATGGGGAATGTAGGCGCCAGGTTTTGACGAGGAAGAACAACGTGTGGAATAAAGACGACATTGTTCTTGTTCTTTTTGTAACTGTTCATTGTGAGTCTGACAAGGTTTCAGGACTGCCATGCTTAAATGGTGGACTCTTAATGAGCAGGATAAACTGCTCTCACATTTTCTCATCCGTCTCTCTAATCTGTACATTGGTGGTGGAAAGTGCAAAAATTATTATTCCCTATTAGTCAGATCACACACAATTATGTGAATAAGAGTCAGGCTGAAGAACGTCTCCATGTATTTATCTTTACATTTAATGAATGGTCACAGTTTCACCACCAGATTGAAATGATGGTTGTCGAGATGCCAGTGGGGCCGCGGACATCCCAGATTAATATTCCTTTTGAGAGGCCCAGATCTTTTTTGTACCTATGCCCCTGTGGACTGCATTCAATTGTTTGTTTGTTTGCTCATTTGCTATTTATGTACCGGAGTTGAATAGTCAAAGTCGTTCTCATCAAAACAACAGTCAACAGTTGTTGTAATTCTCATGCAAACCGAGGCGCTCTCTCCGCTGAGTCGTCTGGCTGTGAAATAAGACCCACTTACAAGGCGTTCTGCATTCACTCACACTGTTTTCCCTACCATCCGAGTATGCTCATTTTGATGTCTTGACAGGAGGTAAACAAAATTATGAATTGACAGGTCAAAGGTTCAGACACACTCAGACAGTCAAATAGCCGGCCCAGCCAGACGTGTGCGGACGCACACACCACCGCGCGCTAAACTTGTTCCTCACAGCGCGCCGCGGTCTCATCTTACAAAGCATTTACGCTTCCAATTAAAGTTTAGAGAAAGAGGAGTCTTGAACAAAATGTTCGCCTCCGCATTGAATTAATTGTGCTCGGTCGGTGACAAGGAGCTCACATCGTTACATTCTGATGAACAAAATAATTGGCTTTGAGAGAGGGAGGTAAACAGCTCCAATTCAACTGAAACACAAAAAGGGAGGAAGCAGAAGGAGAGAGGTCCCCTCTCAACAGACGCACAAACATCTGATGGACTTACCTTGTTAACAGTAGTCAGATTAATTGTCACAGCACATGGGGACATTCTCATTTCCGTGTGATTGCCACCGGCCCCATACACAGGCTGAGGCACGGTGACCTTTACACCACAAAGTAGCGGGACTCTCCTGGCCGCTGCACGGCCAGCAGCATTGTGGGACTGAGACTGGCTGATTGTGCTGCACTGAGCCCCTCTGGATTAATTAACTAACATAAGAACATGACAGTTCATTTGTTTGCATGCAGCGTTCCTGTTCTTCCCCATCCTCTCTCTCTCTACTGCATTGCACATTAGGAGCATATGTGTGGAAGGAGACAGGATTGCTTCAGATGTCTGATGTTGGACATATCACTGGACTTTTCCCACAGATGCTGAGCCATTTAAGTACTTTGTTCGATCACGGGAGCATGAAATTGGTCCAACTGTGACTGTTGGGACTAAATTGCGTGTGGCCAAAGACTATATCAGATAACTGTTTTTTAATGTGTTACTCAAAAATCTCTTTACTTGTAGCATATGTCTTCGTGCATGGTTGCTCCTCAAATTTCCCCCAGAGTTGATACTCGGAATGCTAACGTTCTTAAAGGCCAGCTTCACATTATGAGAAACGGAGTCCTGCATGACTGCATATAACATTTTCAGCCAAAGTTATATACGTTTTTTTATTTCACAAGACAACTAATTTAGTCATGCATATTTAATGATAGAGACATAAAGATTTCAAACCACATTTAGAGATATCTGCACCTAAATAAATATGACAAAAACACACAGTACTTTGATGAAAAATGTAAATAATTCACTTCAGTCATATAAATACTTTTAGATGAGAAAATATGGTAAAGAAAATGTATATACAGTATATATACAGTGTACATATATATATATGTATATATCTATGATGGACATGATCGCTGCCTCCTCTCCTTCTTTGCTCTTTACTGAGTGCCCATAACAGTAAAGAAGCTGCTACGACTGAACACACTGCACAAAGTGAGATTATGTAATGGCTATAGTGACATTATTTGTCAGCAGTGGGAGAAAAAAAAAGGATTTTCAAGGCCATTTATGAAATGTACGCAGAATGATTTGGTATTCAATAACTGTATGTTTCTCATTTCTATGTCTGCTTGCAACTGTGTTTGATTTTGATATATTAAAGACCTCTGCATAAGTATTCGTCACCTCTGATTTGCTACCTCTGATGCCTCTGTGTTGTTGAAAATGAAAAATGAAGTCGGCTGAAAAAACAAGAGTCAGGAATTGTCCCCCAGTCGTCAGACTTAAAAGCAAATATAAATGCCTGTCCACCGTTTGAGTGTGAAAGTACACTGGCTGCTTTAGCCACAGGGTACATTGTACAGGGTACGCTGTACAAGTTATTGTGTGTTTTATTACTAACAACAAATCTAATATGGCGTGTCATCTTATTAGCCTACCTGATCTCACGGGAAGGCGTATAAATAGCATGACATTTCAGGGACATTCCCCGTGTTATCACAAGACATTTTAGGCTTTTGACATCGTCATTTTACACCACATCTAACCGTAGAACAGCCGCGGTTAGGTTCCGGCAACAAAACCACATCGTTAGGCTTAAACTATTCTGTAAACTAAGTTAAACACAAACAATGTAACATAACATAAGTACGGTAAACACGTGACAAACTCACAAACATCACCAACGTAACTTCAAAATAACACTTTGGGACACGAACACTGGCCTCTTGGTTGCAAGTCCTGTGTTTGTTTGACCCATCAACTTCCATGCATTCCCACCATAATCTCTTTTTATACTGCATCACTTGCTCTGGTAGTATGCATATCAGTTTACATGGCAGTTAGTACACACTACATGCCGTAAAACGACACGCAAAATGATGATTGCTTGTCATTCATACAGAACGCCGGGCTGGATTAGCACACAAGCTAGCATGTGCACATGAATAACAACAGCCTGATGGATAATTAAATAACTGTTCGTTCACTTAAATTTAACCTGGTTTTAAAGCTACGGTTGATGTTGATGAATGAAGGCTACCGCTTAAAGACAAGAAAGGACACTGTGGTATATAATCTAAATGAGGAAACAAAATACTTCATTAGACTGATTAGTCTTAATTTCATAGTTGAGTGAGGCTTCACTCACGCCAGTTGTGTTTTTGAGGAATCCATTTTAAGTATATATGTCTTGCTTATTATCTATATGCTGTACAATATAGCAGGCATTGAATGTTTGTTTCCGTGTCGGGTCGTCTCATGTCCCAAACTCATTTCTGATGTTGTCTTTGTATTCAACATTTTACATTTCAAAGCTTTGCTTGATTTAGCTTTGCTAATGGATACTTTATTATTTTTTCCTCACATCTGCCAAGTTCCTCTCATCATATTCCCTACTTTTAATGTAATACCGATAATAAAAATGCAGGTACTGAAAATATTGATTATTTTAATGTTATACAAAATTCATTCTATTGATGTTGTGACTGTATTGTTGCCGAGTCGAAGCACCGATAGAGCCCAACGGTTGACATCTATTAGCAAAACAAGCCCTCAGGTAGGGAGTCATAATGAGATTGTTCTTTGTACTCACGAAGCCAAGGTGAAATGTAAGGGTAAGCTAATCAATTATGCAAACCCGTTATACATAATGCTGAACAAGCCTCTCTCAGACTGTTTTAGGATTGCACTGGATGTGATTTAACAGTTGTTACAAGGCTGAGCTACTGTACTGTTTGAACATTTACATACGTGTGTTCCTACTGTGTATAGTGTTGATATGTTGGCTTATTTTTCTAACTTTAATAGACTTAATGTTGAGTAAATGTGATTCTTTTATGGTACGTCTTAGCAATAGGAACAGAATATATTGTTAGGCATTTAAATGGTGGACCTTTGTGCTTGTGTGTCGGCTACATGTTCTCTTGCTTTAGCCGAACTACAGAGTTTTTGGTTCAGTTTGGAGCACAGGTGCTTCTGGAAGTTGGCGGCAGAAGCCGTGTGGACATCATTCTTAATCAGATTCTGCAGAAGCTGATAGTGAAAAGAGGCCAGTAGCACTTTGGCAACCGTGCAGGTCTTTCTTATGCACATTTTCCTGGAAGCAGAGGGCAAGAAAAGAGTCTACGGGAGCTTGCCTGCTATTGTTCCTTCCCATTGAACCTTGCAGTGGTAGTGAATGGCTTTTTTTCTGGTGCCTTTTGGCTCATGAGGCTTGCAGCTATAGCTGACGAGCTTCCAGCTCCAGCTGTGTGCCACGAGCCTCTTGGCTCTAAAAATGCACTCTGCTCATCGTGCTGCTGCAAGAAAACTTAGACCTGTCGGATCAGCTTGTTCTGACATGATTTCAATTTCACAACCTGTAGACTTTCAAGATATTGCAATATCATAGGCTCTGTGGGGGGTAAGGATAGCAGTAGAACATAAAGTAGCTCAATTACAGAAAGTATGGGGTGTAATTATGAGAACTTGCTGAATTGATTTTAAGAAACTGCTTTTGGACAAAGCAAGGGACATTTTATTTGTCTTTAATTGTTGGTAGAAATCAAATTATAAATTATATTTACTGTTGTCAACCGTACGCAATGTTTTTGACTTTGAATCTTGCAAGCAGCAGAATACTTTAAACAACTTCCGGGATACATTTCTTTATTTTACTTTTTTTTTGGAGCAATTTCTCGAAAACCAATTTAAAACACACACAATAATGAATTACTCATGCAATTATTCATCATAAATGTAATTATTACACCAATGTTACCTCAGGCCCTGCCATTAACTCAGGAAACCGAAAAGAGCTTAAACGAAACAAAAACCCATTTTTGACCAACTTTCATTCGAGCATGTAACTTTTAATTAACGATGGTGCTTAATGGAAAGAAATGTTGTTTTTTAACGGCCATGATGTAAGAGTTTAATACTTGAAAATGCTTCTTAACATTAAAAGCCACTATTCTTCCACTTCTGTGCGTGTAAGCTGTAATTTTCACATGAACCATGATGGAGATTTGAGCAGAGTAAACGAATGTTTCCAACAGTGGGAGTACATGTTCCTGTCGTTTGTCTTTGTTCCCACTGGCTGCATTAGAAAACAATTATCTGACATCTTTGAGGAGACCTATACTCTCACTCTGTTTATAGATACATAGCAGCTCATAATTTGAGTTTTGTATTGTTAGCGCTTGAAGAGGCTGTCTGTGGCTCTTTTCTCCGCATTAACAGCCGGTTGTGACGAGAACGCTGCACTTACTCAACAGGGATTTGTAGCTTACACACGAACAACATGAATATTAATTATGCTTCCAAACTATATGCCTCACACGAGAGGCTTGCCCTGCATCTATTTATCGCTTTCAGCTTCATTCTCAAGCCACTCGGAAGGAGTCAGATTTCATTCACGTGTGTTTTAAAATTAAATCTGATTGCAAAAGCAGATGACGAGGAAGTAAAGGAAACGTGCGTGAAAAACTCATGTAAGAAGACAAAAAAACTAGCTCCTGTGCAACATTATACAGGCGCTGATGAGTTATTTATACATCCACAGGTCGGATCCATTTGCCTTGAAGACCCTATGGTGAACCTTCATATGTCACTGCAATGCTTGCCTGTGAGTAAACATGACATTTAGAGACAGCAATTTCTCAAAGAGACTACGTTCTGCATCCACAGCAGCGACAGATGTTTATTACTTTTGACCGACATAAGCATCTATCCAGGATGAGAACAACAATTGCATTTCCTTTATACATGGGAAAACACAAAGCAACAAAACGTCTTTGTAAATACTTTACTTCCTTTGGTCATGACATATAAACACTCTTTGTGTATTTTTGAGATGCTTGGTCTGATGATGTCTCCAAGTCGTTGTTTATTCTTGCTTTTCACCACATTGTTATGAAACCTTACATCCCGATAATATAAAGAGGAGAACAAAAACAGCCTTGTTTAAAGGTTTGAATGGGTTGTGCAATTGTTTTATGACTGGTATGAGGAATAACATCTCTGTTAAAATTCATCAGGGTGCATGAAAAAAGATTTTCACATGATTCCTGTAATCATCTCTCCACTGTGTATTTCCATTCACAGCACCATGGCTGCCTTAGTCACAATATTGACATGAACTGTTGTGATTTATGTTGAAATGTACAGCAAATCATTTTCACCATTCACACGACTGTGAGACAAAACACACATGTAAGGCTTTGCTTAATTACAGCTACGAGACAAGAGACGAAGGCATCTGATGAATGTGAGAAGCAGACAGTTGAGATCAACGCTGATAATTAGGCCGATGTGTCATCTTACTGCCGAGCTGTTTTCCATTGGTTTTGTTTCGGGGCATTTTGTTCACGTATTCAAAGACGACAGCTGAGTAAACAACCCAGCATGTTTCAAAATACATTGAGTAATTTAAATCAAATTAAACAAAAAAAATCTAGAATCTAAAAAAGATGATTTGCTGATGATTTCACGTTTCATAACACATTGTCTGGAATAATCTGTGAATGTGCGCCTGCTAGGGATACTTACTGGTACCACTGGGCATTCTTACAGCTGTGATCATGTTTCATGCTGTCTGGAGATAAGGCTGGCGTTCAAGCGTTTTGGGAATATCCGAGAGGACGCCAACAGCGGTAACAGCTGATCAGTTAAATGTTCGCCATGTTAGAATTTGACACAGGGGTATCTTTGACCCATTACACTCGTAGCAAGCGTAAACACTTTTTAAGCGAATGACAATAAATTATTTAAAAGAGCGTTACAGTGTCAGCAGTGATTTTCAACCACCAGTGTGCCGTGAGAGATCGTCAGGTGTGACGTGGGAAAATGTCCAATTTCACTTAATCGGTCCAAAAAAATATTATCTAGTTGCTGCAAATAATTTGCCATTGTTGAGCGTCTGAGCCTGCAATATAGTGGCTGGCTAAGTAATTAAATACTCCTTCATGCCAGTGGGTGGCAGTAGGTAGCGCAGGAGAGGCCTAGTGTGGTGGTCAAAAGAAAGAGAAAACGGTGAGCTCGAGGCAACACAGCGAAAGTTATCTTTCGTTTGGATTTACATTCATTATGCTACAATTTGTCATTTTGTAACTTTTCTGGTTGTTTGTGTGCCGCAGGATCTTTTTAATGTAAAAAATGTACCGCGGCTCAGAAAGAGGTTGAAAAGCACTGAGTTAGAGGAGGAGAATGCACGGAGACAACAGGAGTGGAGCAAGAATTGAGCCTTGTGGAACACCACGAAGAGAGTGGTTGTAGTGATGTCATCCTCAACTTCTTCAACTGTTTTTTTTGTCTCAAATAAATATCATCTAAGCCAGTTGAAAGAGAAGCAACCATCAGTGTGACAATCAACTATACAAACAGCAATGCAAAATAAATTCCAACCTGATCTCATCTATTCTTGTCGGCCTTTGGGCGGCCTTTTGCGTAGAATCTTAACACAGCAGGTTTGCGCATGTTTAACGTTGGAATACGGTCAAAGTCAAAAAAAACATTGCGTATGGCTTAAAATAAGTGCGCTTCTAAGTTGTTGCGAGCTACGGACGTAACATCATGTGACTCAGTGACGTAGTGTAAATAAACTTTTGTTTTCACACGGGATACCAATGCCTGCCCCTCGAGTGAAACTCCTGCTTTTGTTTGACCCACCTGTCTGCCCACATACATTTTTTAACATAAGATTAAATAATGAAAATAAAGGTGAGCAAATTTTGGAGCAAAGGGAGAAAAGACAGCATCATAATACATTAATAAACATTCTCATCTCATGTATACTGTATGTAACCTAAAATACAAATGTCACATTAAATCTTAAAACAGTCCATTTCCAAACTCTACACATCATTCACGTCTTCCATCGTGGCTCCACAACAAGTGCTGTGTTTTTTCTGAGACTAGATGTGTGACCTACATGTCAAGTGAAGTCAAAATAATTGGTGTATCTCTTTGGGACTGTTGGAATCAAAGGCCTTTACGGTATCGTGGTATAGAAGTCATCAAAAGGAGGAAACATTCAGAGCTTGAGGTTGAGCAGATGCGTTCCCAATGAAGCCATACACAGCGTGGTTTATTTCAACGATTACTATTCATGACTGTTCATTATATACACAGTAGATGTATGGATTATTAATAACGTGCACTCTCATTGCATGTCAAACACTCAGTCATCACAACAGCTGACCTTTCTCAGAATAATTGAAGCAGATTTCCTTCGACCCCTTTCCTTCCAGCTGCTCTCTTCCTCGTTGGTATTCCTCGCCGCTCTTCTTCCTGGCACACACATTACTATTTGCTTTACCCCCTGCTGTGCCTCAGTTGTTTGTCATGCAACAATGAAAGGCACATGCTAGAACTCTGTGCAAACCCGCTGTCGTTTACGTTGACTTTATTTCGTGCGGGAAATTCTCGGCTTTTTAAAACCTCGGCACCTCATTAGTGGGTCTCTGGCAGGGCGGTGGATTCACTACGTCTATCAGCGAAGGAAACATGCTTCTGCAATGTCTTAATGCTTTGTTGTGCTTCTCCACTTATTGTTTGTTTTTTTCACTTGGAAAATGATGAGAAGAGTCAGCGATGAAAATGAAAATGCGACCCTAGAATATCTGACCTTGACAGACTTTTCCTGACAGCATCAAGTCACATTTACAAATCCTGCCCTCAGCAAAGAGCAGCAACTGCAGCGCTTTATTTTGGGATCCAGTCCAAAAGTGGATCATGGAATATAACAAGAAACATATGAACTGTAGTCTTCAGCAAATCAGATATAGTTACATTGTAATCGTATTTGGCAAAGCATGCATAATAATAAAGCGTAAAATATGCACACAGTTTAATATTTGAAATTTCAAATCTTAAAACACACCGGATGATGTAAAGATTAACATCTAAAATAAAATTGCAAACCTTGAAAGTCCTAAAAGGATGTAAGCAACAAACTAAGCCGTGGGAAATGGATGGGAGCGGAAAGAGAAACTGAAAAGGGGGGGGAAGGAAACTGAAAGGAGAAAAGGAAAAACAGAAACAAGGATGAAACAATGAAAAAGAGAATAAATATGCTCTCCTCCCCCGCCTTCTGTTGGCATAGTGCAGTGGATGAGAAAGGTCATGGAGGATGGATGTGGCTGGTATTGTTTTACCTGTGTAAAACCTGTGTGTGTGTGTGTGTGTGTGTGTGTGTCATTGTGGCAAAATGTGGTCCTGGAGACACTTGATGTAAGCAGGAACTATCACAGAAGCGGTTTTGAGTGGGTGTTTGTTTGTCCGTCTGTGGACAGATTTTGTCAACCGGATAGCGTCACAACCGTGGAAGATACAGTCACAACACTTTACAGGTGGGTGGGTTTGGTCCAAACAAGGGCACATAGGGGAGGGGGAGGGTAGGAGATCCAGTTGCAAGGTGGCCTCTAGTTGTTATTACAACCATTGTAATTATTAATACCTAAACTATTGATGGTATTTTTGTTGTTAGGTTTACTTGTTTTGTTAACTTGATTTAATGCAGCTACATTTGTGTGTCTGTGCAACACATTCTCACACCAATGTGTCAAATAATGCAGCTTGGTAAGTGGTCCAATGCTTCAAACCATATGTACCCACCTAGCATCAGTGTTGTGTGATTATAAGACGGAAATGCCCAAAACTGCAGTTCATCAAATGGCCACTTAAGGCTGGTTTCCCTAAAGACCCCATGATAAAGAATACAGCCTGGTACAAAAGGCTGTATATATGTAAAAACAATGTATATATGTGGTGTCCAGGTGGAGTTTTGGACATATGTACCTTATATGTTGTATGTTTTTTATTATTTGTCTCAATGATAATGATTAAAAATAACTAAAGCAGTGATTTTAGGAGAAAAAAACATTTTCAGGTTGGTCAACAGACTGTTTGTATTTTTAAGCTGATAATTGTATTTCCAAGTAAAAAAGATTCGTAAGAAAAGAGAGAATTTGCTGCCCAGCATTTTGAAGTATTGTGGGATACTTTGGCAAAAATTCAAAGACCCACTTTACATGTTTTGACATTCATGCATCGCAGCCCTCCAGGGGACCCGTTTGGGGCTCACTGATTGTCATTGTGAAACACACGAGGTGATATCTCTTTTATGTTTAAGTGTGAGCTCAGATTTTAATGAACTGCTTCTCCTCCCACCTCCTCCTGAGAAAATCACAACACCTAATGCAGCATGGGGCAGACGTACGGATGATGCCAAACACTTTTGCGCAGTTATTATGTGAAATAATTTTAAAAAAAGATCATTCTTCTACTTTCTTTGAGGCAGCGGTCGTCCCACTGTTATGTGTGGCAGAGGAGTTCTTTGGGGAAGATGTCCTCATATTGTTCTCCAATTCCTTTCTTCCATTGTCATATTGAAAGACAAAGAGTTTAAAGACAGTATCCACTTACACAGGAGGGCTGTTTGTCTTAGAATACTGGATATCACGATTGTCTCATAGGAGAAATCCATCATGATTAAACTTTAACATAAGGATTAATCTTCCTAATAATCGTTTTATTCATTCTGCATCTCCCTTGACCTTTCTTTGTTTTCATGCATACAGAATCTATTGAAGTAGGTTAAAGAGGATCCCAAACACAATATCTGAATGAGCGTCAAACAGAATCATCTCTGAGGCCTGATTCACCGCAGGCGGGAAAGCTTGAAACTTTCTCAAGGACAAAAAGGGGAAGCACTTAAAATGAGTGAGTAGAGGCAATGCAGTCCACAGACTGTTGCAATGAGAAGATGTGTAATTAATTCATCTTTTCTCAATTGTATTGGCTGAGGCATCCCTGTGGTGCGCTGCGCCTTTATTATTTTGCCATTAATGACAACTCACTATCAATCACAAAGAGTTTCTTAACTCCGAGCTGCTTGATTATGGACCGCTCATCTCCCCATCTTCAACAATGAGTAATTGCCTCGGATCAGCTCGGGGAGTCGATGACAAATGAAGGTTAACAAATGAGCACTTTTGAAGTATCTCGTCTGAGGGTGATTAATAACTATTTGACAACGTGTGTAAGCAACAGGACGGCGGAGAGATGTTTATGCGGTGAACATGGAAAAACAGGATGTCCGGAGATTGCGACGGCGATGGCACATGTCGAAGGTTTCAGCGATTATCATCAATGTTCCAGAGACGCAGGCTAAAGGAAGATGGAGAGAGTGGAAGCAAGTGCAGGGAGAGATTTCTCTACAAAGGCCTCGTAGGGCTGAAAGGAAGCTCTGATAAGGCTTCTAAGCGTATTCATCTTTGCCAGGACTTGCACTCTGGCGAAAATGGAATCGTAAGAGAAAAGATAAGCTATGAAAATAATCACGCTTTTATTCTTCCAGCCATAACATAATAGAAGCATCAATCTCACCGTCGCAGCTATGAAGATTTAAAACACCGGACAAATGAATCTGGAAATGTTTAGGAACATTTAGGAAATGCAGAAAATAAATGGAACTGAGCAGGAATGAGGAACTGTGGCGATATCAGGCTCTTCTTAGATTTAGCTATTATGTTCATAACTAATAGATATTTGAAAAGTCGGTTGTTATTATTGAGTGAGAGACACTTTCTAAAACAAGTTTCTTTCAGGTTTTAATTTTATAACCCCTGTTGCAAATTTGCAAATAAATGAAAATCATAGGAGACAGGGTTGCTCTGCAGGTCTCCTTTCATCTGCGCTCTGTGTGTATTTTTAGTTATATTCCAATGACATTTGCAAATATATTTAGATATAAAGGCTCATGATGATTTTAACCAAAGCCTCTAGAAAAGCCTGAATTAATAATGTGTTGATTTGCTTTGTGGAATGACCAGAGCCAGCTGGACTAATGTCATCCAAAGCTTGATGATGAGAAATTACTAAACGGTGGTACATTAAGCATATTGGTGGGAAATAACTTGGCATTCACACTCGACTTCAGAACTAATTGGATTGGGAATACATAAATATATGGTTTGTATTCTTTAAACCCAGACGAAGCAGTGGGTTTATAAGAGAAATATTGTCTGTTTGTGCATCAGCTGCCCAACTTGTCGGTTGTGGCTTTGCTGGATCAATGGCTGCACCCTTTTCTACAGTCGAGGCAAAGAAAAATGTCTGACAGTACGATGATACTAAGTGGAGTTAAAGCAGGGACAGGAACTGTGAAGTATCAGTCTGGCTTAAACCACCGAACTGGTGACTCAGCACAGGCCGGCAGTGGATTTCAATAAATCAAAAAGCTAACTGGACTCACGGGGTGGCCATGGCTGAGTGTTTCTTATTACAGCTGGGTAGGTCAACAAAGAGCTGAGTGACAGTTTGGAGAGTAGCCAGGAAAATAATCGACGCACATTTCACGTCATAAGCAACTTCAACTGCGGCTTCCTGACTTCACCCGTTTTCCCACAATGCATCAACACTACCCTTTGATTTGTCTAGAGTGAAACCTGTTTCGAGTGCACTGTCCACAACAGGTCCATATTTCTTAAATATACAAAATGTTAATCGTGCTTTTGTTTCCAGGAGGAGATATTGTTAGGATAAAAAAAAGTATTATTAACAGTAAAAACTACGTAACATAAGGCGTGTGGCATCATATTCCGTATGAAATGTATTTAATTGGTGCTAATTAATTGGATATGAAAAGATCAAATTTTGGAAGGCGGTATAAGAAATAATTGTAAGAGTAAAAAAATGAGAATAATATGCCTCAAATCGGCATTCAACCCTGTACAGTATCACTGCAGCATGTGGGATTTGTTCTTCCTCAGTAACGGTCATAAGTGGGAAAGGCTCTGGGTTGAAGGTCTCCAGTTCCCCAGCGAGTGTCAACATCTCTCAAAGTCTCATTGAGCAAGATATAAACCCCTAATCGCTCTGTGCTTCACCGCCGACTCGCAACCTTCTCTGCTCACATTCATTCATGTGAGCAATTGTATTGTATGTGCATTAGAGGTATGTACAGATAGCACATGCTACCTGTTAATTATACGATGATCATTGTTAATATCGTAAAATGTATTCTTAAATTAAAATGGATTGAACTGAATTAACACAACTCTACAGCCATGATTTGAAGTGGTGCGAGTGTAAGCAGCGTCTATCATTACGAACCCATTCAAGCAATACTGTCTCGCCTTCCAGCACTGACTAAACCTATTTCTTTACATAATTTAAGTAAATGCAGAATAAGCTGTGAATGCCATCGGAATAAGCAAACAAAATTGAAAGCTCGACTTACGCAAGCAAATATAATTAGCGGCACAGAATCTGACAGTGCACCTGTTGCAGTCCTAAAAGCACCTCCTGCCTGAGGAGTAAATCTGCTTCTTCTGCAACGATGCCGCTGCTCTAAAACTGTGTAAGTGTCGCTTTGTCTCAGTTTCTGAGTAAAATGCGAGCAACTTTCTGTAAATTCTTCCGAACACAATGCCCAATCTCCTGGTTTTCACCTCTTATTTTTCGTGATGCCCCAGTGAATCCTGCCCTCCGTGCGCATGGACCTGCATCCTAAGTAGCTGCTATGTTTTTGTGAGCACATACATGGAGCTGCCTCCGTGTGTGTGTGTGTGTGTGTGTGTGTGCACTCGACACTTGACTATAATGAGCTCGCGAAATCTTCCGGACTGCTCTAATAGCTGCATTCTAAGCCATACCCCTGGGCTAAAGGGTTATGTTGCGTTGGTGGGAGCCAAGGCGAGCACCAGTGCCTGGCAGCCTGCAGCCAAGCCATCTATCAGCACAGCTTAGGCCATCGCTACTGCTCAGCACCGTGGCAGAGGCGCAGGCTGACACACACTGCCCTGCCCGGAAAAATGTAGAGACAAATCGCACGTATACAGTCCATGTTGAGTTTTATTATCTGAGAGCAGCATTCAGAGGGCGAGAAAGGAGGCAAAGCCAGTCCTATTATATTCTGAGATTTCAATATGGTCTAAAAATAACTGAAATTACACATACAAAACCCCCCCCCCCCCCCCCTCAGAATAATTCATGTTTTTATTGCTGGCTGCTTAGTCGTTTTAAAGTTTCAGAGAAGAGGTTTGATTCCAGTGATTTAAAATAAAAACCGTTTGTATAAAAATATCACCTATGTGATGGATATTTGGGGAAAGAAGTTCCTCGGTTTTATGTACTACAACCCGTATCGGTGCGGCTCCGAAAATGCCAAGCTCATTACCATCAACCGGCCCGGCTTGGTGAAGACTAAGCCGTGATTTCAGAAGAAGCTGGTATGAGAGGGGAGGATTAGCAGCCTGTCAGCACACTGGAGGAGAATTCAGACTGAGTCCCGCGTAGCTGTCTGTGGCATCAAAGTTCATCTTTATTAAAGAATCTAACGAGAGGATTTCCAAATACAGCATCAAATAAATCACACATGATCAATGTAGCGGACCCAAAATTGTGTTTTTTCAGAGTAGAAATATCTGACTCAGAGTCACAGCTCAGGATTAGAAATATTTAGCTTGATCGCCACTTTCTTAAATCTATTCTCATGATTTCAGACAAGTTCACAGTTTCGTTGATCATAATCGCTGGCCCATAAATAGCGCAACCACTGGTGATTCATTTCCCTGAGTTATTACAAAACACATCATGAAAAAGCTACACATATCTCACATAGATGTGAGTGTAACGCTGTTGAATCCATTGTTTCTGCACTCTAATGTCACCTAATGTGAAACACACAACGAGGAGAATCATTAAAAAGCAGTAAAACCAAGGAGACAAATGTGGTATTTCATGCAATTTTCTCCACAAGACAAAGAGTGAATTCCATGGCCGATACATGTTGAATGTGAAAAGACAAAGGAGGAAATTAAAGAGGAAGAAGTCTTGATTTCCAATATTAATCAGAATGTTTCATGTAGGGATTGTTAAGTGATGTAGTCAATTCATAATGCCGAACATAAGAGGTATAAAAGTGCTTCATCGTTTCAGAAATAATCAGTTAATCTTCACATAAAATAATTTCTCTTCTTGCAGCATGCCTGGATAATCCTTTAGCGTGACAGCAGGAAGATGGGAGCAATGGCCATTGATCGTGGCAACGATTGTGAGGAGGCACTGGATTGAATCAAACAATCACCTGCAATTACATTGATTGGATGAATCTCCAATAGAGCACCGCGGCTAAACAAAGAGGAAGCAGTCGGAGACCGGGGAGGACATTGTGAGGCGATGAATGATTCACTGTGTATTCGGCACCTGTAATTTTGTTTGACAAGCCGACGAGGCTGCACCGTGTGCCACACTGCATGCTAATAATGCGTCATGCACACTGTAGTCCTGACTGCCTAGAAGCAATTTTACCACCTAATGCGTTGACAGTTGGACAGAAAGAACATTGTGTGAGAAGAGTTTTTGGTGAGCAGGGTTTAATTAGACATCAAGAAGGTATCATTCAGTCCCTCCACGTGCAAGAAAAGAAAAACCCTCTGACAGCGCACATCTGGATAAAAATGACCTATTACATGTCTGGGTCCTATCTACCCTACACCTGCTCTTCACTCCCATCTGTGCTATCGCGCTCCCTGTTCCGAAATCACCCTCTGACAAGACCGTCCTCACCGTATTTTGTTTCATTCCTTTCCAATAAGTCTAAATCCTTCCATCTGGAAGAGGCATGTGCACGGTGATGCATGCCAGTTGTGAGGACAGGCATCCAGCATCTTAACACTCGGCGAGCTGGTTTGTGTTCAAAAGTGGATAAACTGGTGCTCCATTTGACTGAGATTTATCATCTCGCAAGCCCTTTAGACGTTCTCATGTGTATAATGTGATTTTGAAAATAACTGAATAGGGATATTGTTTTGTTTGTTTTGTTTTGTAACCAATACAGGAACATTTTATAGAACCATGACAGCGAGACAATGGCAAAAATGGAAAATATAGCAGAAGGGGGTGTGGTGAGTCAAACAAACACAGGACTTTAACTTAGTAGACGCTGTTTGTGTCCTTGCGTTGTTACGGTTATTACGTTAAGTTGTTATTTTAACACAAACCATGATCTTTCTTCCAACCTTAACCAAGTAGTTTTGTTGCCATCACCTAACAAATGGTTTCACAATGTTAACCACGTGGCATTGTACGTTTCTGCAAGCATGATACAAGACTCATCTGAAACGTATTTATGAGACGTTTTTTTGGTTCCGAAATGTGGACATTCAAGGAATACCGTCGTTTGCAGAAACTTACAACGCCACCATTTGTATCCGGTGATGGGTTTATAATATGCTAGAGAGGAATGACTGGAGTTGTGTTCTGATTATTGGCTCCATTTCTATTTTAGCTCCCATGCTGATGAATCTTTTATCTAACCATTTATCTCACATCAGTACATTGACATTGCAATAGAAAACATTCATGTAATGTTTGCATGCGTGTCGTTTTTAGTCGACGCCAACTGCCTTTTTTTCAGTGGTAAATCAGAAATCAGAAATCAGCAACTGTTAATTATAACTTCAGTCATTCAAAACAGAGGGTTTGAAATGTAACATGCAAATGTAATACTAGATTAGGATTTCATTAAGTGCCGTGGGACCTGGCCAACATTGAATTCAGATAACTAAGGTATGTATCTTATTGTATGCAACTACTTTTGATGAGATGGATTATATGAGTTAGAGATTTGCCCAACACTGAGCAACTTGTACAACACGGTAAAAACAGTTAATAATTTTATGGTAACAGTTACAATGTTGCCAAAAAATGTATTCTGTGATATATAAAAATGAAAAAGTAAAAGCATTTGATGAAAGATCCCACCAAGTTGTCCGAGGTCAGATGATCAGCCAGCAGTAAAGCCGTGCTGAGGCCAGAAACTAAAGTTTGAGGTCTTATTTCTCAGCCAGTTAAAAGCCCATTACTGTGTTTCTCTGCTCCCCCATATGCCCACTCTGTTCTCCGGTTTGTCTTTTCTGACACATCAGATTGATTCAGTTAGCAGAAGAGGTGTGCGGTACACACATGGTGGCCAATACTTTGAATTGGAAAGTGAAAAGCTGTTTTTGTTAGCCGTGGGAGCAACAATTTCCTAAGATTGAAAATGATATAAAAAAAAACTTAAAATTGAACCTTTGATTTTCAAGCAAAGCGGATGGAGCTGGCTCATTTTTAAAGCATCTACAATTACAGAGTGTACAATCAAAGCCCACAACAACTGCCTGCAGTCTGTTTGGCAGAGCAACTAGCTAACGCCTCATCAAGTCCTGTTGCACTGGCAAGAAGAATTAAGTAAGAGACCAACAAATCTGTATTTCATCATCATGTATTTACACTTTGTTGTTCAATGCATTTAAAATGATTCATTTTCTCCCTATGGACCAGTAAAACAAGGAAAGTGTAAGTAATCTCAACATGTTATCCTTTCTTATGCTTATCCTTTGTTTCAATAGGGCCTTCGCTGGCCCGACATCGTTTGTGCTCGGGCCCTAATAAGTCGAGCAATGAGTATTCTGTCATTTAAAGTAACTTTTTTTATGAGAGGGGAAACTTACAGTAACATTAAACATAAAATATGTTGTATCACATGTCTAGCCTGCTGGAAATGTACCCATAGAAAAGGAAAACCCAACGGTTGTGCAACAATAAAGCAAATCTTACATGCTGTACAGAAATATCCTGTTTCCTTTGAGATAGCTAATTAAATGTAAAGTCCTGATACACAGAAAAGAGTTCAACATCCTTTGATTGTTTCATTATGTAACCAGATGTATTAAATATCACAGGAAGAAACCTGCAGCACGAAAACCGTCACCATGACAATCTGTAGCAAACGTGAACATACGTATAAATGAACACTTTGCTCCTTTGCTTGTGCAACACATTTCAGTGTGCACTCACTCAAACCCAGTCACCCCAAATTAAAATGTCACTTGAAGCCAATTAAAACCAACATTTTTAAGGATGTTGCCACTTAATCAATAGGGTTTTTCGCCCCCAACCCTACAATATTTCCTAATGTGTATCATTGACCCACATCCTTTTGGAATAAATTGTATCTGTCACTGCTGATGAATGTGACCTGGACCTGACTCCTGAACTGTGACGCCTCTGAACAGACTGTTTCTAACTGCTCCATGAATATAAGTTCAGATTTAATCAAATATCAGTGTGCTGGTCCTTAAAAGTACGGTTCAGCAACTTTGATCGAAATTCCAAACAAAATGCTATTTTTTGTATTACATACATGTGTAACAATTATTTCACTCTATTCACTATTCGTTCCACTGCAGAGGAGGCATATGGGCTCCTAGGACACAGCTGTTTGAGTTATTCCCTATAAGGGCAGTTACATATAAATGTAAATTAATGTTCAGCAAATGTAAATTCAATTAATCAAAATGTCTTCTGGCAAACAGAAATGTTCCAACATTGTTAAATGTTTGCTTCTATTTAAAGACCATACTGGAGTAATTAAGTGTTTTCCTTATCTCATTCTGTTTGTCTCTTTTAAAAATAAACTCCTATGCAACCAATCTATACTGTGTTAATAAATCATTTTAAAGCTTTAACACAGTACAGAAAATCCATCATACCAAGAAACCAAAATATTATGTAGAAACGTCATAGTTCCTGTTTTTGATGATAATGTTTGTCCCATGTTTGTAAGACCCAGCAGGACTGTGAGTATTTACCCTCGGACCTCCCTCTGTTAAAATTTGAACACAATACTTACGAATACTAAAGCTCTTAGTTTTGGATACTTTTAGTGGTATGGCTGCATACAAAGTCAATGAAATGAGGGCATGAAAAGACACAAATCAGCTCTCGGCAATATGAATTTAGGGCAAAGACGGGTCAGTGTAAGTTGGCGTTTACACTGCAACACAAGGTCAAAATTCACATCACATTTAGTCTGAACACATTTTTAGTCACAGAAGAGCTGCCAAAGCCTTCTAACAGCTGTCACTGTTGAACACTAAAAAAAACGTTATCTAATTGATGTTTAATCCATCCATCCATGCATCTATTCATTCATAATCCATCCTATATCCATCCATCCATCCTACGTATATCCATCCATCCCATATCGATCTATATCCATCCATCCAATATCCATCCATCCATTCAGTGCAATATGTACCAGAATGAAAACCAGAATATGGCTAAACAAGAGTTAGAGTCTACAGCCATGCTAAATGCTCACATCAGCATGCTAACGTCCTCACAATAATAATGCAAGCACGCTGATGTTGAGCAGGTTTGTTTGCCATGTTCCCTGTGTTACTTTAGCATACTATTCAGGGTTGGAAATTAGCACCTACCATCAGCCAAATGCTGGTTAAATATGCAAGTGCCTATTAGATTTGCTTCACTCAGCAGCCAAAATAACAATGGTTATCTATTGTGGCTTTTAGATTTGCTAATGTACAGACAAAAAGGCCAAAACCTCATTTAACAGGGCTTTAAATTGATAATTTACTGTACCGTTAATGAGAGCATTTTTGCAGGCTAATCTTCCTGCAGAGTTTAGAGAGCGCCATTAGACCGATAAAGACCTATTATTACTGTAATGTAAGGGTATATTTATAGTTGCTGTACAGTATACCTTTGCGACCAATGACGAAATCATTGTATTTAAATGTAATGAAATATAATTACAGATTCTGCTACTGTATAATTTGTTCAAACGAATAACAATTGTTAACTAATGTATATCAGTTTTTATAGTAGATTTATGACGAAATGTATTTCAGTTCACAGAAGTCATACTGATGGAGAAGACAGGAGCTCAGAAATGTTACTGGCTGACGATGGCCGTTGGCCAACATGCTGCTGACCAACAAGCTTATTGTGCACTCAACTTAATGAATGGACCTCACCGTGAGAATTATTTACAAAGTAAATCCAAAAATGTCAGGGGCTCGGTCTTCTAGATTTCTGGGATTAATCGAGTCAGTGTCGTGCTTGCATTCTCTCCCACACGTTTTTCCTCTTCTAAAACTAATACAGCAGAAATACTATGAATTCCTTCGCTACTCGAAAAGTTAATTATTAAAAGAATTATTAATAATAAAAGCTGCATTAAGCCATTTTTGACCTCAACACTGCTGAAAATCCCCAAATAACTTGTAGCACTAGAGGCTTGTATATTAAAGGCTTAAAAGCACTTGTGTGTATTACGTAGGCTAAATATTAACTAGTAATTATATTAATAGACACAGTGACACATGGAAATTCCAATTATTTAGTTTTGTCCAATATTCCCTAACTTTATATCTCTGGTTTGGTCCACCAACTCCTGAGAAAAATATCTGCATCTTTGGCTTGCGAAATATTCAAATCGTCCCCAGCTACACATTGACTTTGGCTCTTTGCAATGTCTTGGCAAGGAGGGTTATGGGAGCTCATAAGCTCGGAGCTGCCCACATTAAGAGCCACCGAGACTCAACCATATGGAGCCATCAAACAATGAGATGAAAGCTGCAAAGCTGTGCAGACCAGGGTGTTCATTCTCAGTTGGATCGATGGTTCTAGCATCCATTTTACAGTACAGGCAGTCATTTGATTCTATGTTAACATACCTTGGAGCTTGAATTTCCAGTAAAAGTCACGTTTTTAAAATACCTGCTGTGCCATTTCATGTTTTCACCCGGATGACCTGAGACTTTGATGCACTGATCACTCAGTAAATTCATTTTAAATGTCAGTGTAGGTAGTTCCATGTTTGTTGGTAGAAATGTCAAATTTAATACTGCATTGAAAACATCATGGATTTATCAAGACTTTATGCTGCAAAAGAAAAGGGAAACCCATCTTAATTGCAAACTGCTTGTGTCTGTCCCTTCAACGAACCTTAATTTTAATTTCATGATCAAGCTCAAAATGTATTTGTTTAAGTGGATCAACGTGGGCATGTTCTTAAAAGCAGTGGTACAACAGAAATATAATATGAATAAGATTCAATGTGAATAAAACAACAGCAAGGCATAATCCAGCAGTCCCAGAAGCTGCTCAGAGTTGAATGAGGCAAAAAAATCAGCATAAAGTTGTTGAATCAATTAGTCAGAGCCTGGTCTAATAACTGCAATACAACCAGATAATTTCCATCCCAAAGAGCTCTCTCAGCCCTTTCTCCATATTTCTCTTTTGCCCCGTCATACCTACAGGTATTTGAAAGGGGCTGACTCTCAAAGGCAGAGGCAGAGAGCGTGAGAGAACGAGGCAGACAAGTCATTGGTGGTGGAACATCAGGGCCAGTCTGTTAGGGCTGTCTCTCTCCGTCACAGTCTCAGCCACTTCTCTGTTATCTGTACTGAACACATGTCCACCCGTGCTATTACACACTGACTGCTAATGGAGCATAAGACTGAGGTGGACCTCCCATTCACTGTTGGCTCCACCACTGCCTCCACCAAATGCTATTCTTGGCTACACAGAGACACAGAGGGAAAGACACAAACATGCATGCAAACAGGTTCTGGAAAGGCACACATTTTCTATGAATTAGAAATGCACTCCGTGTATTTTTTCCTTTTCAAATCTATGAGAAAGCTCCCTTATTTTACTGGTGGAAGAAAAAAAAAAGATTATTTCCACGGAGACAGACCATGGGCTGCATTGCTGGAGGCAAAATAGCTGTAATAGAAATGGTAATGTCCTCCCTCTATCTGATCACGTTCAGTCTGAGATGCATTCTCTGAGTGGCAATTTGAGTTATAGGGCTTTCCTATTTCCTTCCTCTCTGTCTTTCCGGATGATTTTAATAACAGTGGGATGCTAAGAGAGAGGACTGTTTAGAGCCTGACAGAAAAGCAACTCGATGAATTTGATGTCACTTTTTGATCTTTTAAACCTTGCTCGGATTCTTATACACACACACAAAACACACACACACATATATTCCCACATTACCAACAGAGGACTATCACTCTACTCCAACCATATGTGGACGTCTGTTTCTGGTCATTTTGAAAAAACAAAGACAGAATAGAAAATGTATTTATTTTTTAAAGAAATTGCCTTGAGTGATGTCCACGTATCAAAGAGGGGACTTCCATATACTGCAGTGGAACTTGCTGTAGCCATTCTTTCACCTAATGAATGTTTGTTTACCAGAAATAATATTTACTTTCGTCTTTTTGATTATAATTTATTGTTTAATTTAATTAAGATTGATTACAACAGTGCATTTCAATTTTCTCTACAGGGAAATCATATTTCTTCTGTGTTATGACCTGTATGGAATGGTGATACACACACGCACACACACACACACACACACACACACACACACACACACACACACAC